>NC_137704.1:0-141910 GCF_964034855.1 Anser brachyrhynchus
ATGATTTGCCCAAACTGAAGACTTCAGTCATCTTTCTGTAGTAAAATTATTACAGAACTTGGCCAAATCATTCTTTATCTTAACAGCTCCAGTTTACCAGGTACACCCATCAGGTGAATGCTAAACATCTAAGTTACAAACTACCTTACCTTAA
Organism: Anser brachyrhynchus; assembly: GCF_964034855.1. Classification (NCBI taxonomy): domain Eukaryota; kingdom Metazoa; phylum Chordata; class Aves; order Anseriformes; family Anatidae; genus Anser; species Anser brachyrhynchus. The sequence continues at coordinate 155 of NC_137704.1, forward strand.
AGACATTTTTAATGCAATATACAAGTGATTGTTTATTTTCCTTTGAAATGAAGCAAAATACCTCTAAAAAAGGTTGGCCCTACAGCAAGAAAAAGGTAATGTACACTGTCTCCCTTAATCAACCGTTAGGATTGAAGGAAATCCGTTCCCCATACCATATGAATTGTTGATGGAGAGAAAGGAAATAATTCCGTGTCTCAGGCCAAACAGTCTTATTTCTTTCTTCTTAACCCAGTGTAGACCCATAAGTGAACTGTAAGGTAAATAAAGCAACTCTTACTGTGCACATTTTCTTTTTGTAGGCTATTTACCATCATTGCTAGCCACAAATGAGTGGTTTGTGTCTATAAGAGATGGCACAGAGCATAAAGGATTCTCTGTTTAACAATAATTCTGATCAAAAATGTTAAAAGCTTATTCACTACAGTGTGTCAAACCTTGAAAATAATTGGCAAGTGTGATGAGAAGGCCATGGAACAGTGGTTGCTTGGGTGATTTCAGTGTCGAGTATGATCACCTCTGTGGAGTTGAAATGCCTTTTCTTTAAAGACAGGTGGCTATTTGCCATGTTAGGCCACTGCTCCAATAAGCTAAATGTTCTTGCCGACTTGTTGCCAAGGTACTCCCAAGGCAAGGGAAATTTCTGCTTTGCGATGCTGCATGGCTGGCATGCTAACAGCTGTGTCCTCAGGGAAGTAGCACAGATATTGCAAAGACAGAGGAACACACAATACATCCAAAAGTCCTAGCTTCTAGGGAGAAGAGAGAAGAGGGAGGTTACCTAGCCCTCCCTCCTCTTTTCATGCAGGTTGCTTCCAGTGATATAGTCTTCAATCCAATCGCAAAGACATGAATGTGAGGCCTCCATCTCTTCTCAAGGGCTACCTGCTGCATGGACTAAGATGTTGGGACATTGAGTGAAGATATAACTTCAGTTCAGGATGATGGGAAATGAGGAAGGATGCAAAACCACTGTTTTACTTTTTTACCATATGTCCTGGTTCCAGTTAGGACAGAGTTAAGTAGCTCATAGTAGCTGGTAGGGTGCTATGTTTTGGATTAGGATGAGAAGAGCGCTGATAACATGCTGATGTTTTAATTGTTGCAGAGCAGTGTTTACACCAGGCCAAGGACTTTTCGGCTTCTCGCTCTGTCCTGCCAGCGAGCAGGCTGGGGGTGCAGCAGGAGCTGGGAGGGGACAGACCCAGGACAGCTGACCCAAACTGGCCAAAGGGGTATTCCATACCATCTGACGTCATGCTAAACAATATATAGGGGTGGCTGGCCGGGGTGGGGGGGCCGGCTGCTCGGGGATAGGCTGGGCATCGGTCAGCGGGTGGTGAGCAATTGCATTGTGCATCACTTGTTTCTTACACATTATTATTGTTAATACTATTATCATTATCACTATTATTATTATTATTCTTATTATTATATTCCTTATATTCCTTATATTCCTGTCTTAATAAACTGTCTTTATCTCAACTCACCGGCTTCACTTTCCCGTTTCTCTCCCCCATCCCAGAGAGGGAGGGGGGAGGGTGAGCGAACGGCTGTGTGGTGTTTAGCTGCCAGCCGGGTTAAACCACAACACCATACTAAACTTTCCTGGGAATATTTAAAAGTGGTTAAAAAAAAGTAGAAATTAGAGTTCCACACACTCTACTTGTTTAAACAAAAAATTCCAGTTACATTGCACGTGCCTCTTCCAAAATTGTTAATTTTTATTTTTTTTTTCTCCAGACTCTCTGGACACAAAGATGCAAATGGATATAAGAATATAAAGGATATTAAGATGACTGTCAGGATTTGGGTTCACCTGGAACAAGGAAAGATCATGTTCAGACTTCTGTTGGACCACCAGGTGAGAGGGAAGGATGAGAAAGAAGAAAGTCACGTGGACTGATTAGGAGAAAAGCTATCAGTAAACTCTGAAAAGGGAAAAAAAAAAAAAAAGAGTGAACGCCAAGCTGCAGAACTGAAAAAGAGATGGGAGAGAGGTGTGGGGAGAGTTACTTATATTTGTTCAGGAAGTGTGAAGCTGGGAATTAATCCTTAGAACTATTTAATGGCTCCTTGTTGCAGCACTGCTTGACATGAGCAATAACCAAGACTTTCCCTCACAATGAAAATTACCGATGAAGGGATCAAACCTAATGAAGTAAATAACACATTTGCAAAGCTGACGAAAAACAACCCATTGATCTTGATCCCACTATCATCCAGAAGGCAGCAAAAAATCAAGTTGTGGACTACTGTGTCTAGCCTGGCTAAGAGCCTGATTTGCCTTCATATCCATTTCGGAATAATTATTCCTATTGGACTTTTGTCTAACTGCAAGGTGAGACAGTTCAATTATTTATCACTTTCAGTTTGAAAGGCCAGTGCTAGAGCAAATGTGCTTTCTGCTTAATTTATACCAATACTTACCCTAGTTGGTCTGTTCCCTGTTTGCGCATCTTCAGTCATGTAACAGAATGTAAAGGATCTTTCCTTCATTTTTATATCTGCTAAATGGTATGAGTCACAGAATCACAGAATCACAGAATCACAGACTCACAGAATCGTCTAGGTTGGAAGAGACCTCCAAGATCACCTAGTCCAACCTCTGACCTAACACTAACTAGTCCTCCACTAAACCGTATCACTAAGCTATACATCTAAACGTCTTTTAAAGACCTCCAGGGACGGTGACTCAACCACTTCCCTGGGCAGCCCATTCCAATGCCTAACAACCCTTTCAGTAAAGAAGTTCTTCCTAATATCCAACCTAAACCTCCCCTGGCACAACTTTAGCCCACTCCCCCTCATCCTGTCACTGGGCACGTGGGAGAATAGGCCAATCCCCACCTCGCTACAGCCTCCTTTAAGGTACCTGCAGAGAGCGATACGGTCGCCCCTGAGCCTCCTCTTCTCCAGGCTGAACAACCCCAGCTCCCTCAGCCGCTCCTCGTAAGACTTGTTCTCCAGACCCCTCACCAGCTTCGTTGCCCTTCTCTGAACATGTTTGAGCACCTCCATGTCCTTCTTGTAGCGAGGGGCCCAAAACTGAACACAGTACTCGAGGTGCGGCCTCACCAGAGCTGAGTACAGGGGGACAATCACTTCCCTAGCCCTGCTGGCCACACTGCTTCTTATAAAGGCCAGGGTGCTGTTGGCCTTCTTGGCCACCTGAGCACACTGCTGGCTCATATTCAGCCGACTATCAACCAGTACTCCCAGGTCCTTCTCTGCCAGGCAGCTTTCTAACCACTCATCTCCCAGCCTGTAGTGCTGCTTGGGGTTGTTACGCCCGAGGTGCAGGACTCGGCACTCGGCCTTGTTGAACTTCATACAGTTGGCCTCAGCCCATCGGTCCAGCCTATCCAGATCCTCCTGCAGAGCCTTCCTACCCTCGAGCAGATCGACACATTCACCTAACTTGGTGTCATCTGCAAATTTACTGAGGGTGCACTCGACCCCCTCATCCAGATCATCGATAAAGATATTAAAGAGAACTGGCCCCAGTACTGAGCCCTGGGGGTCTCCACTAGTGACTGGCCTCCAACTGGATTTGACTCCATTCACCACAACTCTTTGGGCCTAACTATCCAGCTAGTTTTTAACCCAATGAAGCGTATACCAGTCCAAACTGGCTGCCACGAGCAGCCAGTTTCTTCAGGAGAATGCTGTGGGAAAAGGTGTCAAAAGACTTACTGAAATCAAGGTAGACCACACCCACAGCCTTTCCCTCATCCATTAAGCTTGTCACTTTGTCATAGAAGGAGATCAGGTTGGTCAAGCAGGACCTGCCTTTCATAAACCCATGCTGACTGGGCCTGATCACCTGGTTGCCCTGCAAGTTCCGCGTGATGACACTCAAGATAATCTGCTCCATGAGCTTCCCTGGCACTGAGGTCAAACTAACAGGCCTATAGTTTCCTGGGTCTACCCTCCGGCCCTTCTTGAAGATGGGTGCCATGTTTGCTAGCCACCAGTCGACTGGGACCTCCCCTGATAGCCAGAACTGCTGATAAATGATGGAAAGTGGCTTGTCCAGCTCCTCTGCCAGTTCTCTCAGTACCCTCAGGTGGATCCCATCCGGCCCCATCGACTTGCATACATCTAAGTGCTATAGCAGGTCGCCAACCATTTCCTCATGGATAGTGAGGGCCACATCCTGCTCCCCATCCCCTTCCACCAGCTGAGGGTACTGGGTATCTAGAGAACAACTGGTCTTGATGCTAAAGACTGAGGCAAAGAAGGCATTAAGCACCTCAGCCTTTTCCTCATCTTTTGTAACTAAGTTTCCCCCCGCATCCAGTAAAGGATGGAGATTCTCCTTAGGCCTCCTTTTTGTGTTGATGTATTTGTAAAAACATTTTTTGTTATCTTTAACAGCAGTAGCCAGACTGAGCTCCAGATGAGCTTTGGCCTTTCTAATTTTGTCCCTGCACAGCCTCGCAACATCCTTATAGTCCTCCTGAGTGGCCCACCCTCTTTTCCGAAGATTATAAACCCTCTTTTTTTCTCCTAAGTTTGAGCCACAACTCTCTGTTCAGCCAGGCCGGTCTTCTTCTGCGCTGGCTCCTCTTTGGGCACGTGGGGATGGACCGCTCCTGAGCTGTTAAAATTTCCTTCTTGAAGAGTGCCCAGCCTTCCTGGACTCCTCTGCCCTTCAGAACCACCTCCCAAGGGACTCTGCCAACCAGTGTCCTGAACAGCTCAAAGTCTGCCCTCTGGAATTCCAAGACAGAAGTTTTACTGGTCCCCTTCCTGACTCGGCCAAGAATAGAGAACTCTACCATTTCGTGGTCACTCTGCCCAAGACAGCTCCCGACCACCACATCTCCCACCAGTCCTTCTCTGTTTGTGAACAGAAGGTCTAGAGGGGCACCTCCTCTGGTAGGCTCTCTAACCAGCTGCGTCAGGAAGCTATCTTCCACACTCTCCAGAAACCTCCTAGACTGCTTTCTCTGGGCTGTGTTGCATTTCCAGGATATGTCTGGGAAGTTGAAGTCTCCCACGAGAACAAGCGCTGATGATTTCGCAACTTCTGCCAGCTGCCTGTAGAACGCCTCATCCGTCTCCTCATCCTGGTTCGGCGGTCTATAACAGAACCCCACCAGGATGCTTGCCTTGTTGGCCTTCCCGCTGATCCTAACCCATAGGGACTCAACCTTATCATTCCCAGCCTCAAGTTCCACAACATCAAAACGCTCTCTAATATAGAGAGCCACACCACCACCCCTTCTGTGCTGCCTGTCCCTTCTGAAGAGCCTATAGCCAGACATTGCAGCACTCCAGTCATGAGAGTGGTCCCACCACGTTTCCGTGATGGCAACCAAGTCATAGCCTGCCTGCTGCACGATGGCTTCCAGCTCCTCCTGTTTGTTGCCCTTGCTGCGTGCAGTAGTGTAGATGCATTTCAGCTGGGCCATTGCCTTCTCCTCCGGTCTTGCCATTGTTCCCCTGGCACAGCTCCAACAAGCCTTATTTCAGCCCTGTCCCCCTTCTTACCTAGTTTAAAGCCCTCTCAATGAGCCCTGCCAGCTCCTGGGCTAGGATCCGTTTTCACCTTAGAGATAGGGACCCGTCTGCGGCCATCAGGCCGGATGCCGAGTAAAGCGCCCCATGGTCAAAAAAAACAAAATTCCTGTGTTGGCACCAGCCTCTGAGCCACGTGTTAATCAGGTGGGCTTTCCATGTCCTCTCTGTACCGCTCCCTTCCCCTATAGGGATAGACAAAAACACCACCTGAGTCTCACATTCAGTGGGTGGCTTTGAATATGAAACCTTTGTACATCTGTATGATGTGCCTTTCTACAGATGCAAGCAAGCTGGGAGGTGATGGGAAAAACAGAGATCACTTTAAGTCTATCTTCTTTCATATTAAGAGGCAAAGCTTTGCAGTTTCAGTATATATCTGCAAGTAAATTAGAACTGCCTATACCTGCTGATTATTTCTGTAGTCATTTGTTTCATTTTCTTTAGGATCCTTTTTAAGTATTTGTAAGTATTTTAACTTTGTCAGCATTGTAATAAGTACAAGTACATATAAGTATATGCGGCCTCACCTCGAGTACTGTGTGCATTTCTGGGAACCACAGTACAGAAAGGACGTTAAACTGTTGGAGAGTGTCCAGAGGAGGGCGACAAAGATGGTGAAGGGCCTAGAGGGGAAGACCTATGAGGAGTGGCTGAGGTCACTGGGCCTGTTCAGCCTGGAGAAGAGGAGGCTGAGGGGAGAACTCATCGCAGTCTACAACTTCCTCGCGAGGGGGAGTGGAGAGGCAGGTGACCTATTCTCCGTAATCACCAGTGACAGGACCCGCGGGAACTGTGTTAAGCTGAGGCAAGGGAAGTTTAGGCTGGACATCAGGAAGAGGTTCTTCACCGAGAGGGTGGTCGCACACTGGAACAGGCTCCCCAGTGAAGTAGTCACTGCACCAAGCCTGTCTGAATTTAAGAAGCGATTGGACTGTGCACTTAGTCACATGGTCTAAACTTTTGGGTAGACCTGTGCAGTGCCAGGAGTTGGACTTGATGATCCTTATGGGTCCCTTCCAACTCGGGATATTCTATGATTCTATGATTCTATGGATCCAGCCTGCAGCACCAGGTCCTTGATTTCCCATCAGTCAAGGGAAGTAAGGATGCTATCCTAGCCAGCAGCTCTGCTCAGACTGTAAACTCTCTTCGAGGCATTAGTAACACCTATTTTTATTCCTGTAAATATTAGATGCTGAGGATAGCCTGGTAAATGTGGCTCTGAATACCCAGAGAAGCATGGTAGACACCTAATAGTTAGGCGTGATTTAGCCAATAACCTAGCATTTACCCCTGATTAGGATTGCCTGTGCTCTGAGGGCAGGTTTTTTTTTTTTTTTTTGTACCATTAGCTCTTTTCAACCACTGATATGCCCTGTATGATGTTTCTGGGAAGGCAATTGCAAATCTTGGTGGCAAGAGCTGGAACTGAGTGCAAAACATTCCTGTAAGTCTGAAAACACAGACATCATTTCTTTGCTGATGTGGTATAAAGAGAATTATCGGCTAATCCCTTAAGAGAGAATGTATTTCTGTGCAGGGCAAAGAATATCAACCCCCTTAAATGTCCTGTGTTTAGACAGAGATTAAGGCTCCCTTGGCATCAGCTTTTTGTCATTTGGTCCTTTTTCACCTGCTCTGCCGTAAGCCACAGCTCCCTCCAAAGCTGATTTCCCAGCATTGCCTGCCTGTTCTGCTGCCCTGTTGGCTCCTCTGCCCCGCAGAGGTGCACAGGATGCACAATGCAGATGGCAGAAGAGCTGGGAGGGCAGGGAAGGCAGATTTAATCCCCTGTGTACTATGTCATTAACGTATGCTTTCACCTCACCAGGAAACGGCAGGCTTGGCCATCTTTTTGCTCAGATACCTCGATGCTTCCCTGTTGTTGCAGACTCAGTGGCAGCATCACCACTCATGTGCAGGGCTCTTGTGCCCCAGGAGGAGAGCTGCGGTGCCCTGAGATGGTCTATGCAGCAAGTAAGAACTTCGAGATGTCAGCACAGACATGCGTTTCTTTGTGGGAAACACTGTAGGAAGGGAAGGTCTTGCCCAAAGGACCTGAAAGATGGCAAATAGCAGTGAGGGTGGGAATTATTTCCGCTCCAGAGCCCCCTGGTGCAGGCAGCCTGAACAACTTCACTGAATATCACACACAAAACCCATGACAGAATCCAGGTATCAATTTCACCTCTTAACTACCAGTTAAAAACTGAAATTAGTCTCCTCTCAAAAGACATTTTAAAGTTTCATACATGGGGAAACTGAGTCACGGTGTTGTAGTAGCCCAGCCATCATCCTGCAGTGAAACTGGCAGCAGCAAGATGATTCCTGGAAATTGGTCCATCTTCCATAATCATCCCACCTTCAGGTCGATTTTAAAGCAGGGGCAATTGAAAACGTCTCATTTGTTGTGACAACACTTCCTGAGAGCTGTGTGATAAATAGATTCAGAAAAGAGAAAGCAGTGCCTGATTGCCAGGGAAATCCATCAACATCTGCTCACAGGGCTGCAGAGTTGTCATATTTATTGACTTATTTATGAGGTCAAAGGCAGACAGAGGAAAACTACTCTCTTGACATCTCACCAGCACCACAGCTGTCTGGGCAGTCATAGCATTTTTTTATTATTATTATTTTTTGTTCCCACATGCGGAATTACATGGCAAGCCTCGGTTCAGTTCCCATCTGTTGTGGTTTAACCCCCTGTGGTGGTCTTACTCGGGTGGGCAGCCGAGCTCCACCACAACCGCTCTCTCACTCCCCCTCCTCAAAGAGGAACGGGGAGAAAATATGATGAAAAGGGCTCCAGGGTTGAGATAAGGACGACGAGATCGCACAGTAATTATCGTGATGGGCAAAACATACTCAGCATAGGGAGATAGTAAGATTTATTGCCTATTACTAACAAGCTAGAGAAGCGAGAAACAAAGGAAAGAAACCAAAAGCACATTCCCCCCCATCCACCCTGTAAGGAATGGTCCAGCAATTTGTGCCACTAAGGGATTTGAAGGGTTAACATTGAGGCCTGGGTTTAGGTGAGAAGAGAACAAAGGGATTTCTTCAGAGAAAAACTGCTGACTCTGCACGGACGTGCAGTAACTTCTGACAGCCGGCCAAGAGACCACTAGATAAGGAGGAAGAATATGAGCCTCCCTGTCCGAGCGGCCCCCGAGAAACTAACAGAGACTGATAAGCAGGTGCACCTGGGAGGACTTCGGATTCGGGAAACCAATTATAATAACCCTGCCTCTTCTAGAAGTAGTAATGAATACGTATTAGCCTAGGAGCATAAAAACCAGCCGCCTTACGTAACAGGTGTGCGTCCTGGTGGAGCAGAGACTCCCGGCGCACCCAGCGCTGTTTGCTTGCCTCTATTCGTTTAATAAATTGTAAACTTTGATTGTTATCCTATTTGGGACTCAGTCCTTTATAACACACCCTCTTCCACCTCCTCCCCCCGAGCGGCGCAGGGGAATGGGGGAATGGGGGTTATGGTCAGTCTGTAGCGCTTCTTCGCCGCCACTCCTTCTCGGTCACTCTCGTCCCCTGTGTTGTGGGGTCCCTCCCACGGGATGCAGTTCTTGCTGAACTGATCCGACGTGGGCTGCCCACAGGCAGCAGCTCTTCAAGAACTGCTCCAGATATGGGTCCGTACCACAGGGTCCATCCCTCAGGAGCAAACTGCTCCAACCTGGATCCCCCAAGGGCAGCAGCTCCTGCCAGGTCACCTGCTCCTGCATGGGCTCCTCTCCACAGGCTGCAGGTCCAGCCCGGAATCTGCTCTGGCAGGGGTCTTCCACAGGCCGCAGCCTCCATCAGTGCAGGTCCACCTGCTCCACCGTGGTCTCCTCCACGGGCTGCAGGGTGGAACCCTGCTCCACCGTGGTACTCCATGGGCTGCAGGGGGACAGCCTGCTTCACCATGGTCCTCACCACAGGCCTCAGGGGACTTCTGCTCCGGTGCCTGGAGCACGTCTCCCCCTCCTTTTTCACTGACCTTGGCGCCTGCAAGGCTGTTCCTCACTCCTCTCACTCTCCCAGCTGCTGTGTGGCGCAGCGTGTTTTTTTTTTTTTTTTTTTTTTTTTTTCTGTCTTAAATATGCTCTCACAGAGGCGCAAAACAACTTCGCTTATTGGCTTGGCTCTGGTCAGCAGTGGGGCCCTTACCTAATATGGGGGAGCTTCTAGATTCTTCTCACAGAAGCCACCCCTATGGCCCCTACTACCAAAACCTTGCCATGTAAACCCACTAGAACCCCCAGCAGCTAAGCACTGCACAGCTGTTCACTCACCCTCCCCCCTCCCTCTCTGGGATGGGGGAGAGAATTAGAAAGAAATGAAAGCCTGTGGGTTGAGATAAAGACAGTTTATTAGGACAGAAAAGAAACAAAAATAATAATAATGATAATAGTACTAATTAATTCTATTATAGTACTATAGATAATAGTAATAATGTGTACAAAACAAGTGATGCACAATGCAATTGCTCACCACCCGCTGACCAATGCCCAGCCTGTCCCCGAGCTGGGTCTGTCCCCTCCCAGCTCCTGCTGTACCCCTAGCCTGCCCACTGGCAGGACAGAGCAAGAATCTGAAATGTCCTTGGCTTAGTGTAAGCACTGCTCTGCAACAACTAGAACATCAGTGTGATATCAACATTATTCTCATCCTAAATCCCAAACAGAGAACCCTACCAGCTACTAGGAGGAAAATTAACTGTATCCTAGCCAAAACCAGGACACCATCCATTTCAGATAGAAGAAAAGAGACAAAGCAATAAATAGGTTTAATGGAATAAGTGTCTGCTTTTGAAACCCCTTCAGGATATGGATAGAGTTCATTAGGTGCCTAGTAGTCAACGTAATTATCATTTCCACTTACAGCTTTGGGCACTATGGTAATACAGATGATTTATAACGATAAATTCTAATAAAATGTAATAAAATCACATTCTTTAGAGAAAGGTTTTATAGATGAAAATCTGGATGAACCAGACTTTTTTTTTTTTAATTTAAACAATTTTAATTAAAAATATAATCTGTGAGCAAAAAGAAAGCTTAAAAGTTTGTCAGCTTGGTATTCTGTATTTCGATAAAACGGAATTCATTTATTTTCTGGAGACTGTCAAACATCTACTGTCTGTAAAACCACTACTTTTGTGTGTTTACCCTTACCAATTTCTGTATTAGTTTCAAGAAAGATTGTCTAAGTTTCCAGAGTCTCCCCAGGGATGCTTTTCCTGCAGCTTGCCAAGCAGCAGAATCCAGACTTTGCTGAACAGCTTGAGCCCAGGAAGATGTGAATTTACTTAAGTGCCACATGGTTAAATAAGAACCACAGAAAACAAGTGTGCTTTGCACTATAAGCTACTTCCCAATGTTTCTGCCTCTTGCCCACCCAGCAAACCAGAGAGGCTCTGCTGCTGCCACAGGAGGCCGAGCATGGGGGACTCCATCACCCCCCTTTTGTCTCATGGTGCCAGTAGAGGCTAGAAACCCACCTTCCCCCAAGGCCCTGGGGAAATATGGTATTTTCATTTCTGCAGCACCAGGACTTGGTGTGCTGTTGGTCTGTCTCTCTGTCTGCGTGTGTATCTGAAATTCCTCCTGGAACAGTCAGAGAGAAAGATTTCTCCAAATCTGACTGCATTGGTCGAAGTTGGTAGCATGCTGAGGAAGTCTTATTAGGGGAAAAGCTGTATTGGAAAAAAAGCAAACAAAAACAAGACCAACATAGAAAGCAAGCTGTCAGACCTGCACCCCTTTCATCCAACCTGAAATAGCAGCGAACATTAAAGGCACCTGTGGGTTAAGAACAATTGCTCTGTTAATAAGAAGAGAGATGTTAATAAGAAGAGAAGTGATAAGTATGCTAGCCCCTGTGTGGTGGCAAGAGGCAGGCAATATATTGCACGTAGAACATCAGGGAGAACTTCATCTAATTTAGAAATGGCAAAAGCTTTTCTCTGTTGATTGTCCAAAAAGAGTTTGTATAGCCTTGGAAGAAGGTGATCTGGGTCATTTATGTTTCTTTTTTTTATATATTTTTGTTTTTTATTTTTGGCCTTGCAAAGTCCTGTTACTAATTTGAGTTTTGCCTGTAATGAGGTGAGTAGTTGTTCCAAAGGAGATGTGCATCGCATCTGGAGAACAATTGTATGTAAACGTGCACTAGAGACATTCTAACATAGCATCAATAAAAGGGAATTGTATGCCTTAATAAAGTTATTATAATTGATGCTATGATTTGTCCAGTTATGCTTTACATAGAATTAACTCTAGCTGCAGACCAGATACAGTGTGTGTACGCAAGAAATGCACAAAACAGAAAAATGGCCTCTGTCTCTGTGTTTGCAATATATTCATGATTTTTTTTTGTCCCAAAATAAATCAAAAGAAAGACACATCCTTCTTGATCTTTATAATTGATGTGCATATGAAATACAGCTGATGCATGATGACCACAGATATGGAAAGGGAAAACTGTGGAGCGAGCACTGTGGCTTAGCATTACAGCATCAGTCCAGGAATCATGATGTATGTGTAGACTGACCTTGCCTGTGCCTTGTTCTTCCCATTTGTAAAGTGGAAATAATGATGCTGACATCTTCAGCCAAGATTTTTTCTTTGAAGATGGAGAATACTGGTTATCATTAGTTACAAATTTTCTTGAAATTACAGGGAATGGATGGGGTAAGGGTGTAAATATCATAGTCTGACCTTCCTTAAGCAGACAGGATTGTTTTCTAGTTTGGGAGGAATATCTCATCGACTCAAAGGATGTGTGAAGCTGGATTTTGGAGTCACAAATCTGTTTCTGCTTTAGACCAATGGCAAAGCTATTCACATGATGGAACCCAGAAAGAGAGCTTTCACCTCCTTTCCCCAGCAGAAAACCTGTTTTTTCCTGAACAGCTCCCAAGATCCCAAGATAATTCAAAGCTTTTTCCTTAGTCAAATTTAACTTTTTTCTTTCTCTACTAACACTCCTCTCATGCACATAGGCAGGGCACTATTAAAACTCAAGCGCTGTGGTTTTATGTATTGTTTCTGTAGTACTAACATCAGAAATAAGTTAGACTTTGTATCATTTCTTTCCAGATCACTGTGCATGGGGCACTAAATCTGATAGCCTTGCTTTATTCCAGTTGTTTTCATGCCAGCACGACTTCTTGCTCTCCCTCAAGTCTTTATTTTTTTAAATTTTTTGATATGATTGTGCTTTTTTTTTCTCTCTTCTTAGCTGTTAAGCAGTTGTTGTGTTTCACCCCAGAGAAAGTTTCTTTTCTGTGGAGTTTGAGTGGTATTTCTGAAAAAGGGCCAACCTTGCAGTTGTTTATTGCACCTAACTTCACTCATGTGCAATTGTATTGAAAGTAACCTTGCATTAGGGCCTGAACCAGTGGTCCTGCACGTGCTTTCCTACTGTCTTTAGTGAGATCATTTCATATACCAGATACATTTATGAACAAGACTTTTAAAAAGCACTTTCTTTAGTTTCTGAATTTTATGAACTGTGGTTTTGTGATGAAAATGCTTAGATGTGCTCACAGCATTTCTTCTGGAGTTCAGCCTGGCATTGCTTACATGGGGCAATGAACTCTAGATTTGGGTTTAAGGACAATGGGATGTTTAAGACAGGTCTCATCATCAGTCCCCTCTGGCTGTCTTTTGATAAACAGAAGATTCTCATCATCAAATTTTGAAACAATCTCACAAATAGCAATCAGCCTCAAAAGGCTGATGAGATCTTATTTGTTCCAGACTCTTTACATAGGCTTGGTAATACTTAAATTTCATTATCAGGTAGGCCTACTCAGGAATTACCTAGGAAAGCATTATCACCAGAAAATTAATATTCTTGGAAACTTAAATTGATAAAGTTGTACCATTTCAAATAATTTCATTATTCATGCGTTTGAATAATTAAAATACCATATTTCTGGCAAAATAGAAGGAACAAAATACATAATTTTTAGTTTAGAAATGACCTTTTGTTCTTTTGACTTTAAAAGTTTAAAATTAAATGATAAAAATCAGAACTAAGTAAGCCATTTGAAGTTTACAAAAGAAAAATTATCCTCAGATGATCCAAATTAAGTTTGGTAAGGTAAGTCCATAGTTTTTAGGTTTCTGCTTCCATCTGTAAGCCAGGACAGGAAATCACTATGAAATCTCAAAGACAAATTTCTTCATGTCCAGATCCAGTAAGTTTCTTGAAAAATATTTCAGCTCATCCTGCATTTAAGTCTGCGTATTCCCAAGGACTTGAACAGTGATTTGTGCCAGGAGAATCAGCCCCACTCACTGTCAGAAGGGAGTAATGGCAGCTTCACAGAAAACAACTCAAGAATAATTAGATAATAGATAATTAGAATTGGTAATGCTTTAAAACTTTTTGTAAGTGGGAGCAAAAAGTGAGTGTAAATCAGGAGGAAAAACACCTGGAATGGATTCTATATCTATTTTTAAATTCTCAGCTCCTTTTAAAACAGAATGACCCTGGAGAAGCAAGTATTCCTTTCACCTTCTGTAGCAGATATTTCAGTGGTCTTATTTGTGTTACCTGCCTGTTTCAGACTTGTAATGAAAACCCATACTTTCTGTTTCTGTCACTGCATAAAGCATCTAGTTACCACCTGTGTGGTCCAGGTGCTTTCATTTTACCCCTGCAGAAAGGAAGAAAAAAATCTTTCAAATCCAATCTTTATAGATCCCTGAAATGTTACATCCAGTAAAGTTATCGTATTCTTTTATTAAGAAGGTCACTAGTTTCCCGAGGCTTTTCATTCATCCTCAGAGTTGAATTATGGCATTTACTAAATCAAGTATTGGTTACAAACTAGAAAAGAAGGAAGCGAAATGAGATGCAGCCTGGAGTCTCTGCTTGAAGGTTGAAAGTTTAAATACCATTTTGGGTAAAAAGCCACGCTGAACTCCATATGTCATTGCTTTCACACACTGTCTAGGTATATTCATCCAGTTTGTGTGGGACATTGCTTACAAAACAGCATATGGCTGTTTCGGCTGGAGTTTGCCTTAGTAACGAACATCTCACCCACCTGCTATTATGTCATGTAAATAAATGCAACTCCTCAAACCAAGGGGAAACTGAAAAGCATAGAAGGGGGTGTAATAAGAAAAATTCAACCAAATTCAGTCAATACCTCGAGGCAAACTATTTGATGATTACAATAAAAAAAATAAATCTCATTTTGCTGTACTTTGTAGAAGTAGTTTTGTGATGTATAAAGCATGTTTGTTCATTATTTCTGGAAGAATAAGGGCGGACTAACCACCCTCTATGGTGGAAGTCTACGGCACTATAGGTTAGATCACATGAATTGCAAATTCACATACATCAATGTAACCCAATCGGGGGATCGAAGATGGACCCTAGGACAACATTGGGGAATCAGGTTTTATGAATCTGGAGCTGACAGGGGAGGTATAATATATATAAAGAAAGAAGAGGCTAAGAACCCCCAACGGGTGGGACCAAACCAAGAACTGTCAGGGAGTATTTTAAGGATTCAACCTACACAAGCTTTTGAAATACAAGCTTCTAATAGCCCAAAACCACTAAAGGTTATTAACAAATCAGTGGGTCAGAAATATGAAATTAAAAGTGAAGGGATGACTAAGAATAACATGTGGAGAATCATGAATGCTAGTTATTACTTATTGAATCAAACAAATCCAAACATACCTAGACCTTGCTGGTTATGTCTTGATATAAGGCCTCCATATTATGACGCCATTGGGGATCTGGGAGAGGCCACCCTTTCAAGTAACACCAACCCTCCACAATGTAATTGGGGAAGGGATGTAGGAATAACATTGACGGAAGTAACTGGGAATGGCAGGTGTGTAGGTACGGTCCCTAGTGAGAAGCTCCATCTATGCAGTATTACAGAGAAGGTTACACCAGGAGGTAAAGAAAAATGGTTAATACCCGCAAATAACGCTAGATGGGTGTTGTGGTTTAACCCGGCTGGCAGCTAAACACCACACAGCCGTTCGCTCACCCTCCCCCCTCCCTCTCTGGGATGGGGGAAGGAAACGGGAAAGTGAAGCCTGTGAGTTGAGATAAAGACAGTTTATTAAGACAGGAATATAATAATAATAATAATAATAATAATAATAATAGTGATAATGATAATAGTATTAACAATAATAATGTGTAAGAAAACAAGTGATGCACAATGCAATTGCTCACCACCCGCTGACCGATGCCCAGCCTATCCCCGAGCAGCCGGCCCCCCACCCCGGCCAGCCACCCCTATATATTGTTTAGCATGACGTCAGATGGTATGGAATACCCCTTTGGCCAGTTTGGGTCAGCTGTCCTGGGTCTGTCCCCTCCCAGCTCCTGCTGCACCCCCAGCCTGCTCGCTGGCAGGACAGAGCGAGAAGCTGAAAAGTCCTTGGCCTGGTGTAAACACTGCTCTGCAACAATTAAAACATCAGCATGTTATCAGCGCTCTTCTCATCCTAATCCAAAACATAGCACCCTACCAGCTACTATGAGGAAAAATTAACTCTGTCCTAACTGGAACCAGGACAATGGGTCTGCTCGTCGACGGATGTTACCCCTTGTTTATCAGTCAAACTCTTTAATATGTCTCAAGATTTCTGTATACAGGTAATAATTGTACCAAGAATTCTATACCGTTCTGAAGAGTACGTATATACACGGCACATGGTAGCAGAGTACCATCTAACAAAAAGAGAACCAATCACGGCTGTAACATTGGCTACGTTGATAATTCTGGGAGGTACCGGGGTAGGCACTGGAGTTGCCTCTCTGGTCAGACAAAGTCAGGAGTTCACCTCCCTACGTGTGGCGGTAGATGAAGACTTAACTCGAGTTGAACAGTCTATTACTGCCCTGGAAAAATCGGTAAGGTCACTATCGGAAGTTGTTTTGCAAAATCGTAGGGGACTAGATTTAATATTTTTGCAGCAGGGTGGATTATGTGCCGCCTTGAAAGAAGAATGCTGTGTATATGCAGACCACACTGGGTAGTGAGGGATACAGTGATGAAGCTCAGAGAAGGATTGGAAAAGAGAAAGCGAGAGAATGAAGTTAGGCAGAATTGGTACGAATCTTGGTTTAATTATTCACCTTGGCTTACAACTTTGCTGTCAACAATAGCAGGACCTTTGTTGTTATTAGTGTTGGGGCTAACCTTTGGACCATGTATTTTTAACCGAGTAATCGCGATTGTAAAAAGCCGTTTAGAGGCAGCGCATTTGATGCATATCTGTGCTAAATATGAACCCATAACCATGGATGAGGATGCTGAAACTGCTGAAACTTTAATGCTCAGTAGTCAGGCATACCAGGAATTAATGAACAAAATAACTAACTAAAAGAAAAAGGAGGGATTGTGATGTATAAAGCATGTTTGTTCATTATTTCCCATGGCTATATTAAGAAGGAACAAAGGGAGTCACCCAGGTGGCGGTAAGAACCTTGAGGTACCCTGCCTGTTGCTGTCTCGGACAGAAGATTGAGAGAACTTTGTGTAAACAATATAATTGCAAAACCGATAACCCACTGCCTTATCTTAAGACAAACCAACATGACCAATTAAAGAGGGGAAAACACCACATACCAAGCAGAGGAAGACTACTGCCTTTATCCGCACGACCACCAGAGGGACCGGAGATGACCCCCTAGCAACAGTCGACGCAGCCGCAGTACCAGGAAGGGGGGCTATGTAACCCCGGAAGAACTCGATGATAAAAGGGGACTGCGAAAGGGGGGGGGGCGCGCGCCGTTTGGAGGAGCATGGACTCCCCGGCCGCCCAGCGCTGTTTTGCTTGCTGATCGCTTACTCAATAAACTAATTCTTTCTGGCTAAAAGAGTTATTTATAATAAATTTGGTGCCATGACTCGGATAGAGGTAATTCGATCGGGAAACCTATCGAAGGGGGCGCCCTGCCGATTGCAGCGGCCTTCGCTGGGACTATTCCCGTTCGGGCCCTCTACCGACGAACCCTAAATTTTGGGCAGCAAGCAAATAAAGCCGGCAAAACCCCTAGGTAATCTTTGTGCACGAAGGCCGAACGAAGACCCACGGGGTGGGTAAGTATAGGCCGGTGATCCGTTCGGTTGGGGTTGGTGATCCCAGAGCATGTCTGTGTGAGACGTCCAATTGCGGACGAAGTGAGTGCGGAGAGTAATTTATAACAGTTTCATTATCGCATGTCACTTGGTTACAAGAGTTTATGGGACTGTAACTCCCCAAAGGAGATTTTAAACATACACATTTTATGGCGACTAAACTCCAAGATAAACTAAAGCGTTAAAATAAGATATTGGAATTGTTTCCTTTTGTCTTTGATTGATATGAATTGGAGTCATAAAAAGAAGAATTCTTGTTTCACCCTTAAATCCCTGAAGCCTCCCCTTCCTTTCTGGCACAATTCAAGTACATAACTGGTGGGCTGACAAATACATTTTCCTGTGTGAGTGCTCAATGAGTAATGACACACCTGGTATCAGAAACCAGGACAGTGGCAGAGCAGAAACTTGGTCATACAGCACTGCACAGGGCTTGAATGGTGAAACCTTAACTAGAGGTTTTACTTTCCATTCTGACCTGTTTTTAACCTCTATCTGAAGGCAGACATTTATTTTCACTGAAAGAAACTACTTATGCTCCTAGTAGTGAAGCATATATGTGCTGAAGCAATCCAAATGGTATTATATACACACCTCTTTGTATTGCTCCCTGAAGTGGAGAAGCAACAATAAACTTCGAGAAGCAGCCCTAAAAAACTCTGTTCTTGGTGATATCTGAGTTATCTACAAGCTATAGAAGGTATCCTGTTTGCTTATGTGGTCAACATTTGAAAGATACTTTGTGCCAAGCATTTAGAGTAATGAACCGAGATGCAAAAACACAAAAGCAAGCAAAAAAAATCTTATATGAAAAGGACATCTTAAGACAAAAAATTTCTTCTTCTACTATTAATACTGTTTCCCATAATCTTTAATTTTACTGTGTAAAACAGAAAAAATATTGAAAATGAGGTAACATTTTTATGAAGGTTGGTATTGGGAAATCTTCTGGATCAAAGTTAAAAAAAAAAAAGACATTAGCTTTTTGCAGGTGTTGCGGTTTATCCTGGCTGGCAGCTAAGCACCACACAGCCGTTCGCTCACCCTCCCCCCTCCCTCTCTGGAATGGGGGAGAGAAACGGGAAAATGAAGCCTGTGGGTTGAGATAGAGACAGTTTATTAGGACAGGAAAATAATAATAATAATAATAATAATAATAATAATAATAATAATAATAATAATAATACTAGTACTACCACTAATAATGTGTACGAAACAAGTGATGCACAATGCAATTGCTCACCACCTGCTGACCGATGCCCAGCCTATCCCCGAGCAACCGGCCCCCCCACTCCGGCTAGCCACCCTGCACTACAGGGTGTTATCAACACTCTTCTCATCCTAATCCAAAACATAGCACCCTACCAGCTACTAGGAGGAAAATTAACTCTTTCCTAGCTGAAACCAAGACATATATCCACCCCTTATTCCATACCATTTATGTCATGCTCAGGTTACACCATTTCCAATACATTCCAATTAATCACCATTTTCATCTGTGGTATATACAATGTCCACTGAGTTTGCATAGTCCGTGACTGACTTCGGGCTCCATCTGTCCCAGCAGTCTTTCAGGGCAGAAGAGATGGTGTGTGATGTTGGATCTTCACACGTTGAAGCCCGTTCTCGTTCCATCACATCTCTGTGCTTGTCCATTTCTATCGAAATTCATTCATTATTATCTGCGTGGCTGTTACTGTGATACCATTAATAGAACATTGACATACAGCAATCATGGTAGTGATGACATACAGTATTGTATAATAATTAGCATACTACAATTCAACTCATGGGCTATTCTCACCCAGTATTAAATCCCCTTGAGGTACACACTGGACCTCCCCATTCTTTTGCATTACCCACCAAGTGCATCCAGGTCCCTGAGCAAAAGCAATTCCACGAACGGATTTGCCTTTTCCTGAGGCAGGAGTAGCCCAGACTGTCTTCCCCAGCATGTTTCTTACGTGCACTACAGGAACTTTATCCCCTTCTACAGTGCGTAACAGGTTTGATTGGGCAGGTCCAGCTCGGCTGGCAGATCCCCTAGTATTGACTAACCAGGTGGCCTTTGCCAAGTGTGTATCCCAATTTTTGATTGTCCCAGCACCCATTGCTTTCAGGGTAGTCTTCAACAGTCCACTGTATCGTTCAACTTTCCCGGAGGCTGGTGCATGATAGGGGATTTGATACACCCACTCAATACCATGTTCTTTGGCCCAAGTGTCTATAAGGTTGTTTCGGAAATGAGTCCCGTTGTCTGACTCAATTCTTTCTGGGGTGCCATGTCGCCATAGGACTTGCTTTTCAAGGCCCAGGATAGTGTTCCGGGCGGTGGCATGGGGCACAGTATATGTTTCTAGCCATCCGGTGGTTGCTTCCACCATTGTAAGTACGTGGCGCTTGCCGTTGCGGGTTTGAGGGAGTGTGATGTAATCAATCTGCCAGGCCTCTCCATATTTATATTTCAGCCATCGTCCTCCATACCAAAGAGGCTTTGACCGTTTGGCTTGCTTGATTGCAGCACATGTTTCACAATCATGAATAACCTGTGCTATAGTGTCCATGGTCAGGTCCACCCCTCGATCACGAGCCCATCTGTAGGTTGCATCTCTGCCTTGATGGCCTGAGGTGTCATGGGCCCATCGGGCTATAAATAATTCACGTTTATGTTGCCAGTCCAGGTCCACCTGAGCCACTTCAATCTTAGCAGCCTGATCCACCTGCTGGTTGTTTTGATGTTCTTCAGTAGCCCGATTCTTGGGCACATGAGCATCTACATGGCGTACCTTTACAACCAGGTTCTCTACCCGGGCAGCAATATCTTGCCACAATGCCGCAGCCCAGATGGGCTTGCCCCTGCGCTGCCAGTTGTTCTGCTTCCATTGCTGTAACCACCCCCACAGGGCATTTGCTACCATCCATGAATCAGTATAGAGATAGAGAACTGGCCACTTTTCTCGTTCAGCAGTATCTAAAGCCAGCTGAATGGCTTTCACTTCTGCAAACTGACTCGATTCACCTTCTCCCTCAGCAGCTTCTGCAACTCGTCGTGTAGGACTCCATACAGCAGCTTTCCATCTCCGATGCTTTCCCACAATACGACAGGACCCATCAGTGAACAGGGCATATTTCTTCTCATTTTCCAGTAGCTTGTTGTACAGTGGGGCTTCTTCAGCACGGACCACCTCCTCCTCTGATGATATCCCAAAGTATTTGCCTTCTGGCCAGTCCATAATCACCTCCAAGATTCCTGGGCGACTGGGGTTTCCTATTTGAGCCTGCTGAGTAATCAGTGCAACCCACTTGCTCCATGTAGCATCAGTTGCATGATGTGTAGAGGGGACCCTTCCTTTGAACATCCAGCCTAGTACCGGCAGTCGGGGTGCCAGGAGGAGCTGCGCTTCAGTACCGACCACTTCCGAAGCAGATCGAACTCCTTCATATGCTGCCAAGATCTTCTTTTCAGTTGGAGTATAGCGGGCTTCAGATCCTCTGTATCCCCGACTCCAAAACCCCAGGGGTCGATCTCTAGTTTCCCCAGGTTCTTTCTGCCAGAGGCTCCAGGTGGGACCATTCTCCCCAGCTGCGGTGTAGAGCACATTCTTTACATCTGGTCCTTGTTCGGACTGGCCCGAGGGCTACTGCATGAACTATTTCCTGCTTAATTTGTTCAAAGGCTTACGGGTTACTTGGTCGAGCGGGTTTACAATCAGACTGTAATTTGGAATATGCATTCTCCAAAACCCCACGACACCTAGGAAAGTTTGTGTTTCTTTTTTGCTAGTTGGTGGAGACATAGCTGTTATTTTGTTGATCACATCCATTGGGATTTGACGACGTCCATCTTGCCATTTTATTCCTAAAAACTGGATCTCTCGTGCAGGTCCTTTGACTTTATTTTTTTTTAAGGCTAAACTGGCCTTCAGAAGGATTTGGACTATTTTCTTCCATTTGTCAAAAACTTCTTCTGCAGTTTCACCCCACACAATGATGTCATCGATGTACTGCAGGTGTTCAGGAGCTTCCCTCTGTTCCAGCGCAGACTGGATCAGTCCATGGCAAATGGTAGGGCTGTGTTTCCACCCCTGGGGCAGCCGATTCCAAGTATATTGGACTCCCCTCCAAGTGAAAGCAAACTGTGGCCTGCACTCTGCTGCTAGAGGGATGGAGAAAAATGCATTAGCGATATCAATTGTGGCATACCACTTGGCTGCCTTTGATTCCAGTTCATACTGGAGTTCTAGCATGTCCGGCACTGCAGCACTCAGTGGTGGCGTGACTTCGTTCAGGCCACGATAGTCCACTGTTAGTCTCCACTCACCATTAGACTTCCGCACTGGCCATATGGGACTATTAAAAGGTGAATGAGTCTTGCTGATCACTCCTTGGCTGTCCAGTTGATGAATTAGCTTATGGATGGGACTCAGGGAGTCTCGGTTGGTGCGATATTGCCGCCGGTGCACAGTTGTGGTAGCGATCGGCACTTGCTGTTCTTCGACCCTCAGCAACCCCACAGCAGAAGGGCCCTATGAGAGACCGGGCAAGGTAGACAACTCTTTAATGTCCTCTGTCTCCAAGGCAGCTATACCAAAAGCCCAGCGGAACCCTTTTGGGTCCTTGAAATATCCTCTTCTGAGATAGTCTATGCCAAGGATGCACGGAGTATCAGGGCCAGTCACAATACCTTGCTTTTGCCACTCATTCCCGGTTAGACTCACTTCAGCCTCCAATACAGTTAACTGCTGGGATCCCCCCGTCACACCATAAATACAGATGGGCTCTGGCCCTTTATAGCTTGATGGCATTAGAGTACATTGTGCACCGGTGTCTACCAAAGCCTTATACTTCTGTGCGTCTGACGTGCCAGGCCATCGAATCCACACAGTCCAATAAACTCGATTGTCCCTTTCCTCCCCCTGGCTGGAGGCAGGGCCCCTCTAGTCCTGGTCAGAATCTTCGTTTCTGTGTTTAAAGGACTGCCTGCTGGAAGTTGGAGCAGCAAACTTTTCAGAGAACCCCTTTTTCCCAATTGTTTTCTTTTGCAATTCACGTACCCGTGCCTCTAGGGTCGCAGTAGATTTTCCATCCCATTTTCCCATGTCCTCTCCATGGTCACGTAGGTAAAACCACAGGGTGGCGTGGGGTGTGTGCCCACCATATTGTCTTCCTTGCATGGATGAACACTTACCCCTAATAGCTGAGACACTGGTTTGTACAGGTGGGGAGGAAAATAAACTCTCTTTAAGTTGGTGGACCTCTTCAGAAAGTTTCTCCAAAGTATTCTCTTTTAGTTGGTGGACACTGGCTCGTTGAGGTGGGGGGGAAGATAAATTCTCTTTAAGTTGGTGGAACTCTTCAGAGAGTTTCTCCACAGCCGAGACACAGGCCTGTAGGGAAGAGGAGAGACTTTCTTCGTACTGCCGGAGTTGTTTAGCCACTTCATCCACTGTGGGTTCCTCATCCTCTTTCCAGGCCATTATTGCCAATGAGCTGGCATATGATGATGGTGCACTCTGTACAAACTTCTGCCACATGGGTCTTGTACACTGGACTTCATCTGGATCTGTGGATATTTGTGCGTCGTCTAGGTCCTTATAAATTACCTCCTGTACGGCTAATTCCCTCAGGTACTGAATTCCCTTCTCCATGGTGATCCACTTGCCTGGTAGACATACAAGTTCTTCCCTGAAGGGATACCTTTCCTGCACAGCTGACAGGCGACGCCTCCAGAGGCTGCGAGATCGTGCTCCATCTCCAATCGCTTTGTCAATGCCTGCGTCTCTAGCAAGGGATCCCAGCCGCCTGGCTTCCTTGCCCTCTAATTCCACACAATTGGCTCTGGTGTCCCAGCACCGGAGCAGCCAGGTGACAAGCTGCTCACCTATACAGCGACCAAAATTTTTTCGCACATCTCGTAGCTCACGCTGGTATAGGGTCCGGGTAGTTACTGTTGATTTTTCGACATCCTCATCCTCATCTTCATCCTCCTGCACCTTTGATGGCCCAGCCTCGTCTTCTCTATACCTAGACCTAGCAGAAGACTGTCTGCGTTCTAAACGACCTGTGTCTCTATACCATTTTTTCACCTTGTCTACAGGGGCAACTTGCACTGCTACAGCTCGTTTCTCTGACACAGCCACAGGAGTGGGAACGGCTGCAGGAGCTGGAACTGGAACAGCTGCACGAGCTGGAGCGGCTGCAGGAGCTGGAACTGGAACAGATGCAGGAGCTGAAAATGGAACAGCTGCAGGAGCTGGAGCGGCTGCGGGAGCTGGAACTGGAACGGCTGCGGGAGCTGGAACTGGGACAGCTGCAGGAGGTGGTACTGGAACATTTGGAGGAGCTGGAGCAGCTGCGGGAGCTGGAGCGGCTGCAGGGTCTGTCACTAGGTTGCTAGTAGCATCAATTGCAGCTCGATCAGGGGTGATCGTCCAAGACACTGGAGGTGCCCACTGCTCTAGAAACCTGCCCATATCCTCCCACACTCCCTGCCACTCGCAACTATCCCGCCTCAAGACAGATCTCCGGATGAGATTCCTAAGTAGTTGTTCAACCTTAAACAAAACCTGAAGCGCATTCAGGAGACATAACAACAAGAACATGCTGGTCTAAGTATCCCAAGGATATTCAACATCTCGGAGAACTATCGTAACTAGCTCGGGGGATAAGAGGGTGGTGAAGGAGAAAGGGAGAGTGAACAGGTAGGGAAACATGTCTTCCCTTGTCCCCTCCACAGATTGGCTCCCTGACGAAAAAAGGCAATAGGTGTAATTGCTAATAGTTTCTGAGATATGGTTTCCAAAGTATAGAGTCGACGTCAGTGCTGAGTACAAATACCAGGTTAGAGTCATGACCAGAAATCTCATCATTTCATAAGCCATTGTTACACCGCACAGTACCATAACAATCTTAAACCAGGGCCCGGAAAGGATAAACAGCGCGACAGGGAGCACATACAGAAAGTAACAGGCTATAAAACTCAATTTGGAAAACAGGCACAGCAGACTTGAGATCAAGGCAATCAACATTGTGACTAGCAACTATTAAGCAGGTCCAATACTTATACCAATTTTAGTTTAACACACTCTTGTCAAATCTGTCGTTACCTCAACCCTGCGTGCCCCACTTTGGGCACCAAAAAGGACTGCTATGGTTTAACCCGGCCAGCAGCTAAACACCACACAGCCGTTTGCTCACCCTCCCCCCTCCCTCTCTGGGATGGGGGAGAGAAACGGGAAAGTGAAGCCTGTGGGTTTAGATAAAGACAGTTTAATAGGACAGGAAAATAATAATAATAATAATGATAATAGTATTACTAATAATAATGTGTAAGAAACAAGTGATGCACAATGCAATTGCTCATCACCCGCTGACCGATGCCCAGCCTATCCCCGAGCAGCCGGCCCCCCCACCCCGGCTAGCCACCCCTATATATTGTTTAGCATGACGTCAGATGGTATGGAATACCCCTTTGGCCTGTTTGGGTCAGCTGTCCTGGGCCTGTCCCCTCCCAGCTCCTGCTGCACCCCTAGCCTGCTCGCTGGCAGGACAGAGCGAGAAGCCGAAAAGTCCTTGGCCTGGTGTAAGCACTGCTCTGCAACAATTAAAACATCAGCATGTTATCAGCGCTCATCTCATCCTAATCCAAAACATAGCACCCTACCAGCTACTAGGAGGAAAATTAACTCTATCCTAACTGAAACCAGGACAGACTCCTTTTTCGGAGGAGGAATCAAGTTATGTTCCCTATAATCCTAATAGTGCAGTGGAGGCAGAGGCAGCTGCTCCAGGAGGGGAGACAGGGACTGCAATTGATGCTGTCCCTGGAGACGTTACACCGGGTTGCACGGAGCAGTGGGAACCGAGGAGGGGGGGGTCCCAGTGGGCATCGGGGCCGTGTGGGGGTTGCTGCAGGACCGGTGCCACTCCCCCCTTACCAGCAGAGAGGTTAGGAGTTTTAAGAAGGAAATGAAGTCTTTAATTGAGGGCCTAGCAGAGCAGTCAAATCCGTTTCTAAGGCCTAATTTGTATTCCTGGGGGGGAAATGTCAGTCTTGAGTATGTTATTCCCTGGAGAAGAATGTTTAGGAGGGAAATGATTCGGCAGGCAGCGATGCAAGAATGGGAAAGAACTAACACCACCACCCCAAAACCGAGAGTAATTCTGTTAGAGCAGAAATATCTACTTATTCAACAGGGATATTAACAACCCACAACACAAAAATCATACAACAGACTTGGAGTCATAATGAGAAAGTACTCGGGGATAAAAAAAAAAGCAGAGAGTGAAACAAATGGTATTCACAGTGTACTGGGTAGTGAGGCAGAGGGCTAGAGATAGAGGGACTTTGGGGAGGAGTCGGGCCCAGGATGGAAAGGAGAGGAAGAGAGAGGAAGGAATGGCAGGCAAGAAAAGCTATCTGTGTTGCAGCCTAAACCCTAGCAGAGACAGGCTTTGAGAAGATGTTTTAAGTGTGGCTAGGCCGGCCACTTCAAATAGGAATATCCAGAGTGGAAGAAGGAGGAGAGATTGCTGTTATAAATTCAGAATAGGGGCATCGGGGCTTCTCAGAAAGCTAGTTCCCTGATAAATGAAAAAGTGTACCTCAGGGGTTCCTCAAGTGTACCTCAATGGGGATCACTCTACAATTATTGTTGCGGGCAAAACAGACTTAGCATAGGAAGATTAATAAAATTTATTACCTATTGCTGATATGCTGGAGCGGTGAGAAACAAGCTGGGGGCACCTTCCCCCATCCACTCTCTTCCACCTCTTCCCTGCCCTGAGTGGCGCGGGGGGGGTGGCAGTTGGCAGCTGTAGTCAGTCCGTGGTGCTTTGTTTCCACTGCTCCTTCACGGTCTTTCTCTCCCCTGCTCTGGTGTGGGGTCCCTCTCCTGGGGTGCCAACCTTCCTGGGCTGGTCCTGTGTGGGTTTCTCCACGGGCAGCGAAAAATGGGCTCTTTGGGAGCTGCTCCAGGTGTGGGTCTGTGCCACAGGGTCTATTCATCAGGAGTGGGTTGGTCCGGCTTGGGACCCCCTGGGGGCCACCCTCCCCCCCCCCGATCACCTGCTCCTGCATGGGCTCCTCTCCACGGGAGAGGACCTCCTCTGCTGTGGTACACCATGGGCTGCAGGGGGGTCTG
Organism: Anser brachyrhynchus; assembly: GCF_964034855.1. Classification (NCBI taxonomy): domain Eukaryota; kingdom Metazoa; phylum Chordata; class Aves; order Anseriformes; family Anatidae; genus Anser; species Anser brachyrhynchus. The sequence continues at coordinate 26,960 of NC_137704.1, forward strand.
CCTTCCCCACCAGGGGCCTCTCTGTGGGCCGCAGGGGGGGCTTCGGTTCCGGCACCTGGAACACCTCCGCACTGCATTCCACCTTCTCTGCACTGACCTTGGTGTCTGCAGGGAGGTTTCTCACTCCTCACTCTCCCAGCTGCTGTTGTGCAGCAGTTTGTTTTTTTTCCTTTTCTTGGATGTGCTCTCACAGAGGCACAAACTGCATGGCTCATGGCTGGGCCCCTTTGAAGCCAGCTGAAACTGGCCCTTATCTAACAGGGGGCAGCTGCTGGATTCTTCTCACAGGGGCTACCTCTGCAGCCCCCCTGCTACCAGAACCCAATACACTGGGGCAGCTAGGTCATTACCGGCCTTATCAGGGCTTAAATTAACTAATGAAACCCTAAATGTGATGGGGGTAGAAGGGACTGGGATAACAGTGCCACTTTTTGGGGACACCAAGCTGAGACTAGGGATAGAATGATCACTGGGCAATTACTGTATGCACCCGAGGCAGGGACTAACTTGTTGGGAAAGGATTTGATAATGAAATTGGGCATTCAAATAGTAAATTGTTAGGCTGGAATAACATTGTTATTAATGGGGTGCTCTCAGACCCCGAGTGCAAAGATATATTTGCCTTTGAGTGGAAAGACCCTGAAATGGGGCGGAAGCAGCAATACAGATGGACGGTTTTACCTCAGGGGTTTACAGGGCCACCGATTTATTTGGTCAAGTTCTAGAACACATTTTGGAGCAATTCCAACCTCCCGAGGAGGTGTTGCTGTTACAATATGTGGATGATCTTTTATTGTCAGGACAGGAGAAAACAGTTGTGAAGGAAGCCACTAACAAGCTATTAGACTTTCTGGGAAAACAGGTCTTGAAAGTATTGGGAAAATAAATTACTATACGTAGAAAGAGAAGTCAAGTATTTAGGGCATCTAGTGTCTGAGGGGGAACAAAGAATAAATCCATAGAGGATTCAGGGAATTGTTGAGCTACCCCTACCCAAAACTAAAAAGAAGTAAAAAGTTTTAAGAGAAAGAGGTTTTTAAGGAATTAGGACTCATGAAGTCCAAAGGAAAACAGATACTCCGTGAGGGGAGAGAAATGCTGAATAAAGTGCTAATGAGGCAAATATTAACTGTTTTGCATCAAGAGGGTCATTGGGGAATTCAAGCAATGTGTGACGCTGTGCTATGGAAATATGTATGCGTAGGAATATATATACTCTGGCTGAACAAGTATGCAGGAGTTGTGTAGCATGTCAAAAGGTAAACAGAAAAATAATCCGCAGTCAGCCCAAAGGGGGGGGCGAGAACCAGGAATTCAACGCTTCCAAAATGTACAGGTAGATTTTACAGAACTCCTTAGAGTATGTAGATTTAAATATTTATTAGTCTTGGTCGATCACTTGTCAGGGTGGGTGGAAGCTTTCCCTTCAGTATCTGCTACCACGAACATAGTAACTAAAGTAATTCTAGAACAAATAACTCCCAGGTATGGAATTGTTGAAAATATTGACTCTGATCAAGGAAATCGCTTCATGTCAGAAATATTGCAAGGGCTATTGTGGACTCTAGGAATTAAGTGGAAATTTCACACTCCTTGGCATCCTTCCTCTTCTGGAAGGGTGGAGAGGATCAGACAGTAAAGAAGCAATTGACTGAGTTATGGAAACTCGGCTTCCCCAGATGAAGTGCTTACCTTTGGCACTTCTCCAAATTCAAACTGCACCAAGAAAAGACGTGGGAGTTTCACCATATGAAATATTATTTGGATTGCTGTACATGGACAAAGGGAATGAATGACCTCAATTTGAGACGAAAGATGCTTTTCTTAAGAACTACATACTCGGGCTGTCGTCCTCTTTGTCATCTCTCAGGACCCGTGGACTGTTAGCTCAAACCCCACCCTTGGAAACCCTGATCCATCCATTCCGAGCAGGAGATTGGGTTCTGATGCGAACATGGAGAGAATTGAAGCTGCAACCTGAGTGGGACAGACCGTTCCAAGTGCTCCTGACTACTGAGACGACAGGAAGAATGGCTGAGAAAGGGTGGACTCATACCTGGGTAAAAGCATCACTTAACCCTGACACCTGAGAGATTGCATTAACAAAGACTTTTAAGGTTAAAACTGTTGAAACTGTCCATTGTAAACCTTTAACTTCTTAGAAGAATTCTTAATGAATTAATGAATAAAAGGGATTGAATTACACAGAATTAGAGTGTTTCCCAGGAACACTCTCTGAAAAGTGGGAGAAAAAGAAGGGGGGGGTATTTAATCCCCACCAGAAGAATCCTTATCAGTTTGTGATTTTTATTATTTTTCTTAATTATTATTTCTTAATTATTATAGTGGTGTATGTGTATATGTATATATATATATGATGTATTTTAAGTTTATCTTAGTAATACCTATTCTCAATGGATTAGTGATAGGATGGAGGGAAAAATCAGCATTTCCAATTAATCCAGAACATCTCTCGAGTTCTATCTCAAAATAATTGTTGGATTTGCACCCAGATGCCTAGAAAGACTGAAAAGGCCTTGTCCATAATTGCTCTTCCGTTAGCAGCAACAACTGTATCTGGATTCTCCAGTTTTCCAAATATACCGAATCATACTCAGTCCCGGGAAGGAATAGGTTTTGAAGCTGAGCTTCCTACACATAATCCTGGCTACAATATTATGTGTTAGCAAATATGCTTCTTAGACAACATTGATATAAACTCAGGAGGCAATAGTACTGACCCTGGATGCGGAGGTACTATCCACGATGTAGGGAATAATCCATACTGTACCGAATATGGTAGCCACGGGAATGCTAACCTTTATAATGCCCACCAGTTATATCGTGAGAATCGTGTAACTGGATGGCCTGTCCCGAACAGCAAGGAGTGGTACTGGCTATGTGGTAATAAAGCCAGGAAGGTGTTGCCCCTAGGATGGAAGGGAGCTTGCACCCTGGGGGCAATAATTCCAAATGTAACTATTATTGAAGATCCACAAAGCCAAAGCCCCCTTTAGACCACATGCAGAATTAAGAGGACTCCAGATAATCCTCTAGTAAAATTCTCTAGCATTTCACAGTTTTGCAAGGTGGTTTTTACCTTGATTAGGGGTGAGTAAATTAGAAAAAGCTATTGTAAATATCTCAGCTATAATTGAAGAAATAGAAAATAACACTCTGGATGCAAGAAAAAGGAGATACGTTTGCAAAAACAGTACTCTAGAATCGAATGGTATTAGCTTTATTAATAACCTCATAAGGAGGAGCGTGCACTGTAATTAATACTAGTTGCTGTATATATGTAGATCAAATAGGACTAGTCTGACTGATCTCAAAAATATTTGGGGAAAAAAAAAAAATCCTACATAGAGTGGCTCAAGATGACACTTCCTGGGGATTTAGAAACATTTGGGAGAAACAAACTTCGTGCTTACCTGAATGGAATTGGCTCAAACAACTATTTGTTGGTATTGTAATAATAATGGCATTGTATATCTGTCATCCCCCATGACATCCGAAGAAGAATATTGCACCTTAATGTTGGAAAACTCAGGAGTGCGGTATGTGAAGAGGTGCAAAAATAGCAATAGGAGTAAGAAAAGAAGGGGGGAATTGTGAGAAACAAAGTTCTGTTTTTGCAGTAGAGAGCTAACCTTCTGTCTTCCAAGGTAGTTGTGTAGTCATAACAAGGAGAAATGCTAAGTAGATAAGTGGATTGTAGAAGGCCTCCCTGTTCCAAAATAAGGTAGAAGCTTGAGAAAAACAGGATGAGCAGTGTGAGAACAGGAAAACAAAGATCACAAGTTCTCAAAACATAAGAAAGAAGAAAAAAAAAAGGAAAAAGGAGAAATAAAGGGATAAAATAAAAGAAAAACTGTACATATATGGTATAGAGGAGCGTCGAGTAGCTTGTGAACCTGTAGTACTCAGCCGATAAGGAAACGGGAGGTGATTAGGTGTTGGGTAATGGGGAATAAAAGGTTATGATCTGTTTACTAAAATGCGCTCCTGATTGGCAGGACGCCCACCATTGCAATTGCAAATGAAAAAGTTTCACAGAAGGTCCTGTGTGAAGAAAATTATTGAGGTTTTTCTCACAATTCCGGGGTAGGGATTCTGCAATCTCAAGTAACTCTGGCAATGATTCACATAGAATCATAGAATCCTAGAATATCCCGAGTTGGAAGGGACCCATAAGGATCATCGAGCCCAACTCCTGGCACCGCACAGGTCTACCCAAAAGTTTAGACCATGTGACTAAGTGCACAGTCCAATCGCTTCTTAAATTCAGACAGGCTTGGTGCAGAGACTACTTCACTGGTGTTGTGGTTTAACCCGGCTGGCAGCTAAACACCACACAGCCGTTCGCTCACCCTCCCCCCTCCCTCTCTGGGATGGGGGAGAGAAACGGGAAAGTGAAGTCGGTGAGTTGAGATAAAGACAGTTTATTAAGACAGGAATATAATAATAACAATAATAATAATAATAGTGATAATGATAATAGTATTAATAATAATAATGTGTAAGAAAACAAGTGATGCACAATGCAACTGCTCACCACCCGCTGACCGATGCCCAGCCTATCCCCGAGCAGCCGGCCCCCCACCCCGGCCAGCCACCCCTATATGTTGTTTAGCATGACGTCAGATGGTATGGAATACCCCTTTGGCCTGTTTGGGTCAGCTGTCCTGGGTCTGTCCCCTCCCAGCTCCTGCTGCACCCCCAGCCTGCTCGCTGGCAGGACAGAGCGAGAAGCCGAAAAGTCCTTGGCCTGGTGTAAACACTGCTCTGCAACAATTAAAACATCAGCATGTTATCAGCGCTCTTCTCATCCTAATCCAAAACATAGCACCCTACCAGCTACTATGAGGGAAAATTAACTCTGTACTAACTGGAACCAGGACAGATACCCACCCCTTATACCATAGCATTTATGTCATGCTCAGGTTACACTCTTTCCAATACATTCTAATTAATCACCATTTTCATCTATGATATATAGCAATCATGGTAGTGATGACATACAGTACTGTATAGTAATTAACATACTACAATTCAACTCATGGGCTATTCTCACCCAGTATTAAATCCCCTTGAGGTACACACCGGACCTCCCCATTCTTTTGCATTACCCACCAAGTGCATCCAGGTCCCTGAGCAAAAGCGATCCCACGAATGGGTTTGCCTTTTCCTGAGGCAGGAGTAGCCCAGACTGTCTTCCCCAGCATGTTTCTTACGTGCACTACAGGAACTTTATCCCCTTCTACAGTGCGTAACAGGTTTGATTGGGCAGGTCCAGCTCGGTTGGCAGATCCCCTGGTATTGACTAACCAGGTGGCCTTTGCCAAATGTGTATCCCAATTTTTGATTGTCCCAGCACCCATTGCTTTCAGTGTAGTCTTCAACAGTCCACTGTATCGTTCAACTTTTCCACAGGCTGGTGCATGATAGGGGATGTGATACACCCACTCAATACCATGTTCTTTGGCCCAAGTGTCTATAAGGTTGTTTCGGAAATGAGTCCCGTTGTCTGACTCAATTCTCTCTGGGGTGCCATGTCGCCATAGGACTTGCTTTTCAAGGCCCAGGATAGTGTTCCGGGCGGTGGCATGGGGCACAGGATATGTTTCTAGCCATCCGGTGGTTGCTTCCACCATTGTAAGTACGTGGCGCTTGCCGTTGCGGGTTTGAGGGAGTGTGATGTAATCAATCTGCCAGGCCTCTCCATATTTATATTTCAGCCATCGTCCTCCATACCAAAGAGGCTTTGACCGTTTGGCTTGCTTGATTGCAGCACATGTTTCACAGTCATGAATAACCTGTGCTATAGTGTCCATGGTCAGGTCCACCCCTCGATCACGAGCCCATCTGTAGGTTGCATCTCTACCTTGATGGCCTGAGGTGTCATGGGCCCATCGGGCTATAAATAATTCACCTTTATGTTGCCAGTCCAGGTCCACCTGAGCCACTTCACTCTTAGCAGCCTGATCCACCTGCTGGTTGTTTTGATGTTCTTCAGTAGCCCGATTCTTGGGCACATGAGCATCTACATGGCGTACCTTTACAACCAGGTTCTCTACCCGGGCAGCAATATCTTGCCACAATGCCGCAGCCCAGATGGGCTTGCCCCTGCGCTGCCAGTTGTTCTGCTTCCATTGCTGTAACCACCCCCACAGGGCATTTGCTACCATCCATGAATCAGTATAGAGATAGAGAACTGGCCACTTTTCTCGTTCAGCAATATCTAAAGCCAGCTGAATGGCTTTCACTTCTGCAAACTGACTCGATTCACCTTCTCCCTCAGCAGCTTCTGCAACTCGTCGTGTAGGACTCCATACAGCAGCTTTCCATCTCCGATGCTTTCCCACAATACGACAGGACCCATCAGTGAACAGGGCATATTTCTTCTCATTTTCCAGTAGCTTGTTGTACAGTGGGGCTTCTTCAGCACGAACCACCTCCTTCTCTGGTGATATCCCAAAGTATTTGCCTTCTGGCCAGTCCATAATCACCTCCAAGATTCTTGGGCGACTGGGGTTTCCTATTTGAGCCCGCTGAGTAATCAGTGCAACCCACTTGCTCCATGTAGCATCAGTTGCATGATGTGTAGAGGGGACCCTTCCTTTGAACATCCAGCCTAGTACCGGCAGTCGGGGTGCCAGGAGGAGCTGCGCTTCAGTACCGACCACTTCCGAAGCAGATCGAACTCCTTCATATGCTGCCAAGATCTCCTTTTCAGTTGCAGTGTAGCGGGCCTCAGATCCTCTGTATCCCCGACTCCAAAACCCCAGGGGTCGACCTCGAGTTTCCCCAGGTTCTTTCTGCCAGAGGCTCCAGGTGGGACCATTCTCCCCGGCTGCGGTGTAGAGCACATTCTTTACATCTGGTCCTGTTCGGACTGGCCCGAGGGCTACTGCATGAACTATTTCCTGCTTAATTTGTTCAAAGGCTTGTCGTTGCTCAGGGCCCCATTCAAAAGAGTTCTTCTTACGTGTTGCTTGGTAGAGCGGGTTTACAATCAGACTGTAATTTGGAATGTGCATTCTCCAAAACCCCACGACACCTAGGAAAGTTTGTGTTTCTTTTTTGCTAGTTGGTGGAGACATAGCTGTTATTTTGTTGATCACATCCATTGGGATTTGACGACGTCCATCTTGCCATTTTATTCCTAAAAACTGGATCTCTCGTGCAGGTCCTTTAACTTTATTCTGTTTTATGGCAAAACCGGCCTTCAGAAGGATTTGGACTATATTCTTCCATTTGTCAAAAACTTCTTCTGCAGTGTCACCCCACACAATGATGTCATCGATGTACTGCAGGTGTTCAGGAGCTTCCCCCTGTTCCAGCGCAGACTGGATCAGTCCATGGCAAATGGTAGGGCTGTGTTTCCACCCCTGGGGCAGCCGATTCCAAGTATATTGGACTCCCCTCCAAGTGAAAGCAAACTGTGGCCTGCACTGTGCTGCTAGAGGGATGGAGAAAAATGCATTAGCGATATCAATTGTGGCATACCACTTGGCTGCCTTTGATTCCAGTTCATACTGGAGTTCTAGCATGTCCGGCACTGCAGCACTCAGTGGTGGCGTGACTTCGTTCAGGCCACGATAGTCCACTGTTAGTCTCCACTCACCATTAGACTTTCGCACTGGCCATATGGGACTATTAAAAGGTGAATGAGTCTTGCTGATCACTCCTTGGCTGTCCAGTTGATGAATTAGCTTATGGATGGGACTCAGGGAGTCTCGGTTGGTGCGATATTGCCGCCGGTGCACAGTTGTGGTAGCGATCGGCACTTGCTGTTCTTCGACCCTCAGCAACCCCACAGCAGAAGGGCCCTATGAGAGACCGGGCAAGGTAGACAACTCTTTAATGTCCTCTGTCTCCAAGGCAGCTATACCAAAAGCCCAGCGGAACCCTTTTGGGTCCTTGAAATATCCTCTTCTGAGACAGTCTATGCCAAGGATGCACGGAGCATCTAGGCCAGTCACAATACCTTGCTTTTGCCACTCATTCCCGGTTAGGCTCACTTCAGCCTCCAATACAGTTAACTGCTGGGATCCCCCCGTCACACCATAAATACAGATGGGCTCTGGCCCTTTATAACTTGATGGCATTAGAGTACATTGTGCACCGGTGTATACCAAAGCCTTATACTTCTGTGCGTCTGACGTGCCAGGCCATCGAATCCACACAGTCCAATAAACTCGATTGTCCCTTTCCTCCCCCTGGCTGGAGGCAGGGCCCCTCTAGTCCTGGTCAGAATCTTCGTTTCTGTGTTTAAAGGACTGCCTGCTGGAAGTTGGAGCAGCAAACTTTTCAGAGAACCCCTTTTTCCCAATTTTTTTCTTTTGCAATTCACGTACCCGTGCCTCTAGGGTCGCAGTAGATTTTCCATCCCATTTTCCCATGTCCTCTCCATGGTCACGTAGGTAAAACCACAGGGTGGCGTGGGGTGTGTGCCCACCATATTGTCTTCCTTGCATAGATGAACACTTACCCCTAATAGCTGAGACACTGGTTTGTACAGGTGGGGAGGAAAATAATCTCTCTTCAAGTTGGTGGATCTTTTCAGAAAGTTTCTCCAAAGTATTCTCTTTTAGCTGGTGGACACTGGTTCGTTCAGGTGAAGGGGAAGATAATCTTTCTTCAAGTTGGTGGATCTTTTCAGAAAGTTTCTCCAAAGCATTCTCTTTTAGCTGGTGGACACTGGTTCGTTCAGGTGGAGGGGAAGATAAATTCTCTTTAAGTTGGTGGACCTCTTCAGAGAGTTTTCTCTCCACAGCTGAGGCACAGGCCTGTAGGGAAGAGATTTCCTTCGTACTGCCGGAGTATTTTAGTCACTTCATTCACTGGGGGATTCTCCTCCTCTTTCCAGGTTAGTATTGCCAATGAGCTGGCATATGATGATGGTGCACTCTGTACAAACTTCCGCCACATGGGTAGTGTACACCGGACTGCATCTGGATCTGCGAATGTTTGTGCGTCGTCTAGGTCCTTATAAATTACTTCCCGTACAGCCAATTCCCTCAGGTACTGAATTCCCTTCTCCATGGTGGTCCATTTGCCTGGTAGACATACAAGTTCTTCCTTGAAGGGATACCTTTCCTGCACAGCTGACAGGAGACGCCTCCAGAGGCTGCGAGATCGTGCTCCATCTCCAATTGCTTTGTCAATGCATGCGTCCCTAGCAAGGGATCCCAGCCGCCTGGCTTCCTTGCCCTCTAATTCCACATAATTGGCTCCCGTGTCCCAGCACCGGAGCAGCCAGGTGACAAGCTGCTCACCTATACAGCCACCAAAATCTTTTCGCACATCTCGTAGCTCACGCTGGTATAGGGTCCGGGTAGTTACTGTTGATTTTTCGACATCCTCATCCTCATCTTCAGTCTCCTGCACCTTTGATGGCCCAGCCTCGTCTTCACTATGCCCAGACTTAGCAGAAGACTGTCTGCATTCTAAACGACCTGAGCCTCTATACCATTTTTTCACCTTGTCTACAGGGGCAACTTGCACTGCTACAGCTCGTTTCTCTGACCCAGACACAGGGTCTGCCACAGGGGTTGGAATACCCTCTGCGGGGTCAACTTGCACTGCTACAGCTCGTTTCTCTGACCCAGACACAGGGTCTGCCACAGGGGTTGGAATACCCTCTGCGGGGTCAACTTGCACTGCTACAGCTAGTTTCTCTGACCCAGACACAGAAGTGGGAGCAGCTACAGGAGCTGGAGCTGCTGCAGGGGCTGGAGTGGCTGCGGGAGCTGGAGCTGGAGCGGCTGCAGGAGCTGGAGCGGCTGCAGGAGCTGGAGCTGGAGCAGCTGCAGGGGCTGGAGCGGCTGCAGGAGCTGGAGCTGGAGCTGGAGAGGCTGCAGGGGCTGGAGTGGCTGCAGGAGCTGGAGCTGGAGCTGCAGCTGGAGCGGCTGCAGGAGCTGGAACTGGAGCGGCTGCAGGAGCTGGAGCGGCTGCAGGAGCTGGACCTGGAACGGCTGCAGGAGCTGGAGCTGGAGCAGCTGCAGGAGCTGCAGCTGGAGCGGCTGCAGGAGCTGGAGCTGGAACGGCTGCAGGAGCTGGAACTGGAACGGCTGCAGGAGCTGGAGCGGCTGCAGGAGCTGCAGCTGGAGTGGCTGCAGGAGCTGGAGCTGGAGCGGCTACAGGAGCTGGAGCTAGGTTGCTAGTAGCATCAATTGCAGCTCGATAGGCACAAGCCAGACCCCAGCACGCTACAGTTATTTGTGTCACTTTGGAACTGCCAGAGTCATGACACCTTTTTTTCAAGCATTCTGCCAGCTTTTTAGGATTTTGCAGTTGGTCAGGGGTGAATGTCCAAAACACTGGAGGTGACCACTGCTCTAGAAACCTGCCCATATCCTCCCACACTCCCTGCCACTCGCAACTATCCCGCCTCAAGACAGATCTCCGGATGAGATTCCTAAGTAGTTGTTTAACCCTCAACAAAATCTGAAGCGCATTCAGGAGACATAACAACAAGAGCAGGCTGGTCTGAGTATCCCAAGGATATTCAACATCTCGGAGAACCACCGTAACTAGCTCGGGGGATAAGAGGGTGGTGGTGAAGGAGAAAGGGAGAGTGAACAGGTAGGGAAACATGTGTTCCCCTGTCCCCTTCACAGATTGGCTCCCTAATGAAAACAGGCAATAGGTGTAATTGCTAATAGTTTCCGAGATATGGGTTCCAAAGTATAGAGTCGACATCAGTGCTGACTACAAATACCAGGTTAAAGTCGTGACCAGATATTTCATCATTTCATAAGCCATTGTTACACCGCACAGTACCATAACAATCTTAAACCAGGGCCCGGAAAGGATAAACAGTGCAACAGGGAGCACATACAGAAAGTAACGCACCATAAAACTCAATTTGGAATACAGGTACAGCAGACTTGAGATTAAGGCAATCAACATCGTGACTAGCAACTATTAAGCAGGTCCAGTACTTATACCAATTTTAGTTTAACACACTCTGGTCAAATTTGTCGATATCTCAACCCTTCATGCCCCACGTTGGGTGCCAAAAGGGCTGTTGTGGTTTAAGCCGGCTGGCAGCTAAACTCCACACAGCCGTTCGCTCACCCTCCCCCCTCCCTCTCTGGGATGGGGGAGAGAAACGGGAAAGTGAAGCCGGTGAGTTGAGATAAAGACAGTTTATTAAGACAGGAATATAAGGAATATAAGGAATATAATAATAACAATAATAATAATAATAGTGATAATGATAATAGTATTAACAATAATAATGTGTAAGAAACAAGTGATGCACAATGCAATTGCTCACCACCCGCTGACCGATGCCCAGCCTATCCCCGAGCAGCCGGCCCCCCCACCCCGGCCAGCCACCCCTATATATTGTTTAGCATGACGTCAGATGGTATGGAATACCCCTTTGGCCAGTTTGGGTCAGCTGTCCTGGGTCTGTCCCCTCCCAGCTCCTGCTGCACCCCCAGCCTGCTCGCTGGCAGGACAGAGCGAGAAGCCGAAAAGTCCTTGGCCTGGTGTAAACACTGCTCTGCAACAATTAAAACATCAGCATGTTATCAGCGCTCTTCTCATCCTAATCCAAAACATAGCACCCTACCAGCTACTATGAGGGAAAATTAACTCTGTCCTAACTGGAACCAGGACAACTGGGGAGCCTGTTCCAGTGTGCGACCACCCTCTCGGTGATGAACCTCTTCCTGATGTCCAGCCTAAACTTCCCTTGCCTCAGCTTAACACAGTTCCCGCGGGTCCTGTCACTGGTGATTACGGAGAATAGGTCACCTGCCTCTCCACTCCCCCTCACGAGGAAGTTGTAGACTGCGATGAGGTCCCCCCTCAGCCTCCTCTTCTCCAGGCTGAACAGGCCCAGTGACCTCAGCCGCTCCTCATAGGTCTTCCCCTCTAGGCCCTTCACCATCTTTGTCGCCCTCCTCTGGACACTCTCCAACAGTTTCATGTCCTTTTTGTACTGTGGTGCCCAGAACTGCACAAAGTACTCGAGGTGAGGCCGCACCAGTGCAGAGTAGAGAGGGACCATCACTCCCCTCGACCGACTAGCAATGCCATGCTTGATGCATCCCAGGATACGGTTGGCCCTCCTGGCTGCCAGGGCACTCTGCTGGCTCATATTCAACTTGCTGTCAACCACAACCCCCAGATCCCTCTCTGCAGGACTGCTCTCCAGCGTCTCGTCGCCCAGTCTGTACGTATAGCCAGGGTTGCCCCGTCCCAGGTGCAGGACCCGGCACTTGCTTTTGTTAAAGTTCATGTGGTTGGTGATCGCCCAGCTCTCCAATCTGTCCAGATCTCTCTGCAAGGACTTTCCACCCTCAGCCGAGTCCACAACTCCTCCAAGTTTGGTGTCGTCGGCAAATTTGCTCAAAACACCTTCTAGTCCTACATCCAAATCATTTATAAAAACATTGAAGAGGACTGGCCCTAAAATGGAGTCTTGGGGGACCCCACTAGTGACCAGCCGCCAGCCAAATGTGGCCCCATTTACCACAACCCTTTGAGCCCTGCCCGTCAGCCAATTGCTCACCCATCGTATGATGTTTTTGTTTAGTTGTATGCTGGACATTTTGTCCAGTAGGATCCTATGGGAAACCGTGTCAAAAGCTTTGCTGAAGTCCAAAAAGATCACATCAGCTGGTTTCCCTTGATCGACTAGATGGGTGACCTTATCATAAAAGGAAATCAAATTTGTTAGGCAGGACCTACCCCTCATGAACCCATGTTGGCTGGGACCAATGACTGCATTGTCCCCCAGGTGCACTTCAATAACTCCCAGGATAATCTTCTCCATAATTTTACCAGGCACTGACATAAGACTGACAGACCTGTAATTGCTAGGGTCTTCTTTCTTACCCTTCTTGAAAACTGGCACAACATTTGCCAGCTTTCAGTCTACTGGAACCTCTCCAGATTCCCAAGACCGTTGAAAAATAATTGAGAGAGGTCCCATGATGACGTCAGCCAGGTCTTTAAGCACCCTGGGATGAATCCCATCCAGACCCATGGACTTGTATGGATCCAGGTAGCAGCAAATCTCCCACACGTTCAGGGTCGGTTGGGAGTTTATCATTCCCACCGTCAGGGTCCTCCAGGTCAGGGTACCCTGGGTCCCGAAGCCCATCATCAGCATTGAAGACAGAGGCGAAGAAGGCATTAAATGTCTCTGCTTTGCCTATGTCCTTGTCTGTGAGGAGACCTTCCCCATCAAGTAGCGGACCTATGTTTTCTTTGGTTCTCCTTTTTCTGTTCACATATCTAAAAAAACCTTTTTTATTGTCTCCAACAGACCGGGCCAGCTTCAACTCTAGTTGGGCTTTGGCCACACGAATTTTCTCCCTACAAATGTGAACACCATCTCTGTATTCCTTCCTCGTCCCCTGTCCCTCCTTCCAGCAGCCGTAGTTTCTTTTTTTCGCCTTAGCTCCAGTAGAAGATCCCTGGTCAGCCAGGCCGGCCTTCTGCCCCGCCTGCTTGACTTCTGATATTTTGGAATTGCCTGATCCTGTGGTTTTAGGAGGCAGTGCTTAAAGACTGACCAGCACTGACGGACGCCAACACCTTCAAAAGCAGATTCCCAGGGGACCTTCCTGACTAGTTCCCTGAGCAGCCTGAAGTCTGCTTTCCCCATATCCAGGGCTGAAGTTTTGGTGGCAGTTTTCCTTCTGTCACCATAAATTCTAAACTTAACCACTTCATGGTCACTATGGCCGAGACGGCCGCCAATTGCCACGTCCCCCACAAGACCCTCTCTGTTCTACAGCAACGGATCTAGGAGGGCACCTTTCGTAGTTGGCTCCCTTAGCACCTGCACCAAGAAGTTATCATCTAGGTGCTTTAGGAACCTCCTGGACTTGCTCGTGTCATCCATGTGGTGATCCCAGTTGATGTCTGGCAAGTTGAAATCCCCCATAAGAACAAGGGGAGTTGATCTCAAATAAATGTGGCAATAATTCACACGGGCTGATGTCATGCAACCTCTTACACCAAGTCCATATGTTAAATGTTATGCTATGATTTCTGATTAATTCAGAGTTTCCTTTAACCTACTGTGGCCATATTTTCAATCCATGCCAAAACAATCTGACATCAGTAAGTCCAGGGTTTGGATCTGTTACTAGCTTTCAAAATTTTATTAAGTTATTGTATTCTTTGTGTTACTGTTTCTGGTTCTGGAAGGGCTCTTGGGAATCAAGTGGTTAAATTAGTTCAATGCCTTCAAATTTAATATCAGTGCAATGGCATTTCAGAGGGGTTGGGATGGGAGGGGAAGAGAGAGAATGAATTTTATCCTCAGCCTGAACTGCAATTTAGATCTTCTTTCTTTATTAAATGGTCTTAGAAGTCTAAGGAAATGTCAGCTATGTTATACCATCATGAAGATCATCAGCACATTAGCTAATTGCTAATAGTATTTTTTTAAAGGTCTAGAAATTGGAATTTTAATATGCAGTAATCACACAACCACCAACTGGATAGCTTTCTCTCTGAAGCATCACCTTACTACATTAGCAGACTAGTTTTAGAAAAATAATTCAAAATCATGTCTTCTCTGACTAGATTCAAAAAGTCTGTTGCATTTGTTACTCTTAAAAAATAGAAAACAATAAGTAATTAGGAATAATATTCTGTATTATTTGGAAGATAGAAGGTTTTTTTAGTGGAGGAAACAAATAAATGCCCCTAATCTGTCACTATATGATCGTACAGTGAATAGAATGACTTTTTGTCATTATTATTATTTGAAAACTTCTGTTTCATGTCTCTGCTTTGGTGCAGAATTTCTTAGAAAAGTCACTTTGTCTCCCAATAATGCCATTTCACCCATATTTAATGGAAATAATATCAGTCTTTGAACTGCTGGGGATGTTAAGAGGACAAACCTTTTTAAGACTGAAAGGTATTTAACTGTGGTGTAGGAGCTGGGATATATATATATATAAAAAAAAAAAATCTGGTCTTGCAGACTCAGGTTCGTGGCTGTGTAAAGTGAAAGTTCTCATCTGTTGAGAATACATGTGGCTGGGGGGAAGTGAAATGAGGGAAGATGATGTGATGGTAGAATTAGGGTGACA
Organism: Anser brachyrhynchus; assembly: GCF_964034855.1. Taxonomy (NCBI): domain Eukaryota; kingdom Metazoa; phylum Chordata; class Aves; order Anseriformes; family Anatidae; genus Anser; species Anser brachyrhynchus. Next base: position 42,040 of record NC_137704.1, read on the forward strand.
GGTATCCAGAGCGAAGCATGCTATCTCCATCTCTGGTAAAGAAAAAAAAGTCTTAAATGTCTTAGACAGTTGACTGGGTTTAATAATGGTATCTTTATATAGTCTGCATCCACTGACAAATGCAATGCACTGTAGAAGCATAAAGCACTTCAAGTAAATATTAACACAATTTCATCAGAGGTTAAAAAGTGAACTCTTAGTCCTGGCCTCGTTGATATTATCTTTCACTCTTTTTTTTTTTTTTGAGTTGGTTATTAAGGTCATTATATAATGCTCTTCAATTTATCAGAGGTATACCAGTTGACAATGGGACCCTTGGGTGATGAAAGAGCCTTGGAGTTGGGATTAATGTTATATTTCATATAAAGCAAAAATTCTTCCTGTAATATATTCACCTTAAAAATGCACTCAAGACAGGTTTCTGTTGGTTTCTGAGCTCTGGCCTCTGCCTTAGAGACTTGTCAATGCCAAACAACAAATGCAAGTTGGAAACTAACAGAAATATGACTCAGTCTATTATTATTTATTTAATTCTCTAAATTAGGTATGTAAACACATGCATGTGTGTGCATGACTGCATGCAGACAAATAAAGTCACTATATGATGCATCTGTGGATGCTTAAAAAAAACAACAACTTTTAGGAAAGACATGACAAAAATCTGACTTCTGCTATGGAGCTTCATATGACGTCCTTTTGCAAACAGTGTCTCTTTCTTTATTCTTTTGAAATTGAAGAAAACTACAAAAGTAGACAGCAGTTTTGCTGGAGGTAATTTTTTCAGAGAGCTGCTGTATGTTTATAGCAGTTCATCCGTCCCTCCTTCTTTCCCCTTGCTCACTGTGATATATTAACACACGTTTATTTGCTTAATTTAAATTTAAAAATTTAATTTAATTAAAAAATTCTCCATTCAGATGAGTTGCAGACTTTTCTCCCTTTCTCTCCAACTTGTCCATATTTCACCTCGTTATCTGTCTGTCTTTGATGGGGAAGGCCTGCACATAGCTGGCTTCGTGGTTTGCTATTCTTCCTTGTCACTTATGTTTAAACTCATTCTGATTTTCATTACAGACATAGTCTTCAAGTGTTTCATCCATTTATTTTCAGTTAACAAGTCATTTTCACACCAGAAAAAGGACAGAGATCCTCTGGTCCACTTCTAAAACAAGAATCAATGCTGTCCAAATATTACAATAACTCTCTGCCTTGTGTCTGAGCAGTCTCAGAAAGGAAAGTGTAGGGACTATGTAAGAGTGATTGGTTTTTAATACAAGATACTGCTAGAGACCATGTACAGTAGCCATTGGATAATTCTTCCTCTTCTGGTTTTCTGTGAATTCTAGCAAAGAAAAGATGCTAGTGCTGGTGGCTTATCCAGAAGTCCCCCAATGAGTGTGTTTCTCTTCTCTTCCTCTAGTCTGAAGTGGCTTATTAAATAAGTTTTTACTCTAATAACAATCCTGAAGTCTGGTAAATCACATTTCAGGAGTGAATTTGTCACTGTCATCTCAAGGAGAAAAAAATCATGACAGTCAGCCTGAATTAAAAAGCAATAAATGTTTAAAGAAATGAGAATTAATAAATATTTTATTTCTCTTCATGCAGTAATTATTCACCCTGGGGCTAACCTAAATACTAGCTTCCCTCTTGCCACTCAGGGCTTCTACGCAGTGTAGGCTTTGGTGCCTTAGTGATAAGGACAAAGCATTTCATCTTGGATGATGAGCAGAACTAAGAGAATTTGGCTGGAACCAGAGAAGAGGGTGGGGAATGATCAAGGAGCAGAAAAGACCACGTGTATGCTCCTTCCCACAGTAGAAACAGACAAAAGCCAGTGCCTGGCCAGGCAGGTGAGAGAAAATAATTTTCAGGAAGTCTTCCATGATTAAAACATCGGATGCCCCAAATGAGTGGCCATGCCTCCAGTTAGCAGAGATCTCTGCAGTTTGATGGCCCGAACATCTCAGCCTGCACACAAAATTGGCTCAGCTCCTCCCTTTCTAGTGACCAGATGTTAGTTTTATTTTTGATCTTCCTACCTTCTTCCCCACAGAGGTTAGTAACTGGGGGAAGAGGGGAAGGCTAGTTGTTAACAAAAAACAAACACTTAAAAAATAGCAAAAAGAGAAAGGAAGAGCAGGCAAGGTAGGGGAACTGCTAAACACAGAAAAGCTTCAAAACCCATAGTCGTGCTGTTAGCTTTGATACGTTTTGTTCTTTTGAAATAAAACACATAAAGAAATGATTGGTTGATTGGTGGTTAGGAAGTGGTATCTCAGGGAGTGGGATGTAATAACAATAGTTCCAGGAAATGTACATTTATATAAGCGCAAGAAGAGAGCAGTAATAGTCCTAAGATGGGAAGTCCTATATTGAGCTGACACATGTATTTAACGTGTTGTGGTTTAACCTGGCAGACAGCTCAGCACCACACAGATGTTCTCCCCTAGTGCCCCCCCCCCGCAAAAAAAAAAAAAGAAGTGGGATGGGGGAGAGAACTGGAAAAAAAGGTAAAACTTGTGGGTCGAGACGAAGACAATTTAAAAGGTCAGCAAAGGAATGGAAAATAATAATGGTAAAAGAATATACAAAACAAGTGATACACAACGCAATTGCTCACCACCCGCCAACAGATGCCCAGAAAATCCCAAGCAGCAGCTTCCCTGGCCAGCTTCCCCCCCCCCCCCCCCCCCCCCAGCTGTTATTGCTGAGCATGACACTGCATGGCACGGGACATCCCTTTGGCCAGCCTGGGCCAGCTGTCCTGGTTCTGTTCCCTCCCAGCTCCTGGTGCACCCCCAGCCCCTCGCTGGCAGGGCAGCACGGGAAGCTGAACAGTCCTTGGCTCTGGATGAGCGCTGCTCTGCAACAACTGAAACATCAGAGTGCTATCAGCATTGTTCTCGTCCTAAATCTGAAACACAGCACAATGTCAGGTAGTAGGAAGAAAATGAACTCTATCCCAACTAAAACCAGGACTGAGAATTTTATGGCTATTTAGAACACTTTTTCTTTTTTTTCCTTTGTAAATAGAAAGAGTAATTCATTTATTGAAGACCTGAAGAGTTGGCATTTTGATGTTGTTGCCTTTCAGCAGAAGAGAGCCATCTCTTCCCCCTTCTTTAGTGGCAAGAGTGAACCTCAGATGTGGTGAGGCACAGGTGTGTCCTCATCTGCTTGGAGCTGGAAGGAGAGGAGAAGGACCATTAATATATGAGGCTCCTCAAGGATGCATGACCCCTTTTGGTCTTTGAGTAGCTTGGTACCTCTACAGGTCCCAGAAGAAATAATGAGTTAAGAAATACTTAACTTCTACCAGGAAGTTTCTTTGTTCTTCTCAAAGGTGTGCTTCATTGTGGTGGTTTTACCTTGCTAGGCAGCTGAACTCCACCACAACCGCTCTCTCACTCCCCCTCCTCAGAAGATTCATATGGAATTCATCATTCATATGGATTCATCATCATCTTTTATTATTCGCTAGAATCTCTCAACTGGTTTCAGAAGTCAGTGTTGACTTCAGCAGCAAGGAAAATATTATGAAAGGATTGAACAGCTAATTCTAAAATGTAGTATCTCCAAATTCTGTACCGTTTTGTCTGAAGATAGTAAATATATGTTAGGAAATCACCCAGGATTTTTTTTTTGATTTTGGTAGTGGCCTTATGTTCAAACTACCCAAGAGTCAATTTGCTGTTGTCTGATATGGGCCAGAGAACTAGGTTCACGTTAGTCATGACAGAGCTGGATACTGAGGACTTTCACACGTCATACTCAATGAATTATTCTGTTAAATTTATTACATTTTATATGACACAGAATAATCAGATGTTTTCTATTAAAAACTTTGCACAAAATACTTAAACTTTTTATTTTTAATAATTTTATTTAATATCATTTAATATTTTAATTATTATATATAATTATATAATATATAATTATATATTATATTTATTTAATATTTTCAATTATTCGCTTTATTTATTTTTTTAATAATTTTTATTTTTAATCTGCTGTTTTTTATTAAACCAGCAGATTAATAATTGGCTTCGAGCCTGGTGTCACCGGCAGGGGTTTGGGTTTTTTGACCTTGGGTTGATTTACATGAGACCAAGCCTGCTGAAAACAGGCAGGAATAGCTTATTCCACCAGCAGAAAAGAGCTTTAGGATGGGAGTTGGCAGGGTTCATTGACAGAGCTTTAAACTAGGTATGAAGGGGGGTGGGGGTGGAACTGGGGACACTATAAAGGAGCCTGAATGTAACATGCCAGTTCTTGGGGGTGAGGAATGTGCTAGCAAGACCTTGCAGTCTTGTGTTTTGGTGATGGACAAGGATGACATAGCAATTTGCAGGAAGGACACAAGGCTTGGTGAGAGGTTGGTAACTATGGAAACACCTGAGTATGGTCAAGAGGGTATTAGGGCTTCTCCCTCCCAAAAGGTGGCCCAACTGAGGTGCATTTACACTAATGCACACAGCATGGGTAACAAACAGGAGGAACTGGAGGCCACCATGCTAGTAGGAAACTCTGATGCAGTTGCCATCATGGAAACCTGGTGGGATGATTCCCACGACTGGAGTGTGGCCGTTGATGGTTACAAACTGTTCAGAAGGGATAGGCAGGGGAGGAGGAGTTGCCATCTATGTTAGGAAGTGGATAGACTGTGAAGAGCTGTGCCTGAGAAACAGCCGTGACCAGGTTGAGAGTTTGTGGGTGAAAAACAATGATCGGTCCGGTAAAGGACATCTAGTTGTTGGGGTCTGCTACAGGCCACCTGATCAGGGGGAGTCTGTTGACGAGGCCTTCTTGCTTCAGCTGCAAGAACTGTCGCGCTCACAAGCTTTTGTCCTGATGGGGGATTTCAACCACCCAAATATCTGCTGGGGTAGCGGCATGGCGGGTTCCAGGCAATCCAGGAGATTCCTGGAGTCTGTTGAGGATAACTTTCTGGTCCAGGTAATAGACGGACCGACCTGAGGTGAAGCCTTACTAGACGCGGTGCTCACCAGTGTGGAAGAGAGCATTAGAGAGGTTAAGACTGGAGGCTGCCTGGGCTGTGGCGACCATGCCCTGGTGGAGTTTGCGATCTTGAGGAATACGGGTCTGGCAAAAAGCAGAGTCAGGACCTTGAACTTCAGGAGAGCAAACTTCCGGATGCTCAAGGAATTACTGGCTAGGATCCCCTGGGAAACTGTCCTTAAGGGCATAGGAATGGAACAGAGCTGGCAGAAACCTACCTATGTTAAATTGGACACAAGTTCATGGCATGTGTTATTTTTCAAAATCTGATTTTTTTTTATTTTATTTTTTTTTGGGGGGGGGGGTGAGGAATCAGAATACAAATCTAGAAGATATTTTGCATGTATTTATTTAAAAGTGCATAGATTTTCTCTGGTTAAGCAACAGTGAGGAGAAAGATGCAAGGGGAGGATTCAGGGGAGTGATCCACTCAGTCCCTGTTGACCTGCAGAAGTTGGATGCAGAGCTACCTGTTGTTGAGAGAAAAGCACAGGAAACTGAAGCCAGAAACAGCAGCACCTTCAACCAAATATGTTACCATTAAAATCAAAGGCAAATTCCTTTTGCTTATTCCTCTGTGTAATTTAGGGTGAAAGTAAGGTATCGGCCATTTCCTTGAGTGAAATTGAGTTTCTGCATAGTCTGTTCCTTCAGGTAAAGCCACAAACCCGCAGGTATTTTTTTGTATTCTATATTTCATACATGTTGTCCCTTGATTGTCTTATATAGCTGTTCTTCTTTTAAAAAATATGACCCCCAAAATATTGTTACATCCCCTAAATTACATTTTTAGTAGAATAAACACAGATTGTTGGCCAAAGAAGCCAAATATTAGAAACTTGTATTTTTGGCAGTTGTTCCCTTTCCTGCTCATTACCTCCCAGATACTCTAATGACTATATGCTGTCTCCCTTTCCCTCTTTTCCTCTGTTCTTTTCTCTTTTTTTATTTTTATTTTTTATTTTCTAACGTTGACATGCTTTCCCCTAGAGTGGTGGAACCTACTCAGGCTATAACCTACTTCGAAATCCAGAAGGCTGTCTTAAAAAGTGGGACAGTGTTTTTTTGTTCTCCCTCAACTTGAAGCATCAGATATTCTGCTATCAACCTGCTAACAGTTTTATGACCATTTGGTCATTAGTTGCATGACCAAAATAGAAGAGCTGTAGAATGGCATCTCCTCTGAAGATAAGTTTATCTAGAGTCTGTGTGGACAGCAAATCCTGCAGCTTGTAGTTTAGATGACCCCACAGATGAGGATCTTCTCTTGCATAGCTCCAGATGACTCTCTGTCTAACACAGATTTTGGAGAGCCAAAGAGCTAAAATAAAAGTGGGGGGTGAGGTGTTTGGTTTGCTCAGAAATGACTGAGCAGTCAGAAATCTGTTTTATAAATTTTACTTCCAGGCCAAAGAACTGGACTGTAATTTCAAACATTTAAATTTTATGTATTAAATTTTATTTATTTTATTTGTATATGCATATATATATGTATATTTCTCTTGGTTGCCTTGTTGTACTCCGTAAAAGCAGGAGAATAGCCCCAGTGGACCTCAGAGGGACATCTTTTGTGCTTTTCTAAGAAATATGGTTTGTGGCTCTTTGGCTTGGTGGTCACCTGTAAGGCAGTGGAAATTACAGAATCTGTATTCTTTTTGTCTGCCCCCACTCCCCACTCTCCTTCCTTGCACCAAAACCAGGGACATCTATTTATAGATATCTTTATGCTGCAGCTTTTATACTTGAGGCTTTGAGGGCACAAACAAAATCCACTCCAGCATTCAAACCCTGAGTCTTTTACACATTTGTTTTTAAAAGACATTGCCAGACTTACTGATGCTTAGCAGCCAGTCAGTGGCAAAGCAGCCTTTGCAGGCATTTGAGGATTTGTTCCATGGTGACATTCAGTCCAAGTTATTTGTTCAAAATACTGTATGACATTAACATTTAAAAATTGTCCAGGTATGAGAAAGCAATGCAATAGCTTTCCTATGCTACCAAGCCAGGGGACAATGAACATCATAAAGAGGGACATCAAGATATTTAAGGCAATGATTAGAGACTAATCAATCCAATGTGATAAATTGAAATAGATTCATAAGGTTAATACAAATTCCAGAGATCAGAGACCATTTTATGAGATGTGCTATATAACTTTTGCTCCTTCCCCCCAAATTTATGATCTTTACCAGAGATTTGAAGCAAAGCATGGTAGCAATTGGATTCTAAAGGTCAATAAAGAGGTCAAAAAAGAAAGTATGAAAAAATCAGGAAAAAAAAAAGCCGGAGGAGGGTATTTCACTTATTCTGTTTCTAGTACTGTCATTTTGCCAATTAAACTGCTATAAAGATAATAAAAACAAAGCATCTGTGGAAAACGAAGGTTTGTCTTCATGAAGAGATACTGTGAATTCTAAAAGCCTTTAAAATGGTATTCCCTAATAAATAAATACATTACTCAACAAGTTGTACAAGGCCATGTAAACCCTACCCCACATCTCATTAATCATTGAGCAATTTGAGGGCTTTCTTTAGGTGGAATAAATCCTTGTTGTAGAAAGGTTTATGTGTAAAATTTGTAAGCCATGCTCAGGAAACAGAATTTGCCTTAAGGCTGGGAATTCCGTCTCCTTATGCCAAAATGATTAGAAGCATGGAGAAAAACAAAATGAAATGACTACATGTCCTGGTTCCAGTTAGGACAGAGTTAAGTAGCTCATAGTAGCTGGTAGGGTGCTATGTTTTGGATTAGGATGAGAAGAGCGCTGATAACATGCTGATGTTTTAATTGTTGCAGAGCAGTGTTTACACCAGGCCAAGGACTTTTCGGCTTCTCGCTCTGTCCTGCCAGCGAGCAGGCTGGGGGTGCAGCAGGAGCTGGGAGGGGACAGACCCAGGACAGCTGACCCAAACTGGCCAAAGGGGTATTCCATACCATCTGACGTCATGCTAAACAATATATAGGGGTGGCTGGCCGGGGTGGGGGGGCCGGCTGCTCGGAAATAGGCTGGGCATCGGTCAGCGGGTGGTGAGCAATTGCATTGTGCATCACTTGTTTTCTTACACATTATTATTGTTAATACTATTATCGTTATCACTATTATTATTATTATTGTTATTATTATATTCCTGTCTTAATAAACTGTCTTTATCTCAACTCACCGGCTTCACTTTCCCGTTTCTCTCCCCCATCCCAGAGAGGGAGGGGGGAGGGTGAGCGAACGGCTGTGTGGTGTTTAGCTGCCAGCCGGGTTAAACCACAACAGTCCTTTTGGCGCCCAACGTGGGGCCCGAAGGGTTGAGATATCGACAAATCTGACCAGAGTGTGTTAAACTAATATTGGTATAAGTATTGGACCTGCTTAATAGTTGCTAGTCACGCCACCACTGAGTGCTGCAGTGCCGGACATGCTAGAACTCCAGTATGAACTGGAATCAAAGGCAGCCAAGTGGTATGCCGCAATTGATATCGCTAATGCATTTTTCTCCACCCCTCTAGCAGCACAGTGCAGGCCACAGTTTGCTTTCACTTGGAGGGGAGTCCAATATACTTGGAATCGGCTGCCCCAGGGGTGGAAACACAGCCCTACCATTTGCCATGGACTGATCCAGTCTGCGCTGGAGCAGGGGGAAGCTCCTGAACACCTGCAGTACATCGATGACATCATTGTGTGGGGTGACACTGCAGAAGAAGTTTTCGAGAAAGGGAAGAAAATAGTCCAAATCCTTCTGAAGGCCGGTTTTGCCATAAAACAGAATAAAGTTAAAGGACCTGCACGAGAGATCCAGTTTTTAGGAATAAAATGGCAAGATGGACGCCGTCAAATCCCAATGGATGTGATCAACAAGATAACAGCTATGTCTCCACCAACTAGCAAAAAAGAAACACAAACTTTCCTAGGTGTCGTGGGGTTTTGGAGAATGCATATTCCAAATTACAGTCTGATTGTAAACCAAGTAACCCGTAAGAAGAATGCTTTTGAATGGGGCCCTGAGCAACGACAAGCCTTTGAACAAATTAGATGGCACTATAAACCTAGTGACAGACCCTGCGGCCAGTCCAAGTCGTGTGACAGTCCCAATGACTACTCCAACCCTTGCAGCCACTCCAACGCCTACGATGGATCCTGCGGCCACTTCAGCCCCTGAGGCCACTTCAGCCCCTGCGGCCTCTCCAGCCCCTGTGGCCTCTCCATCTCCTGCAGCCACTCCAGATCCTGCGGCCTCTCCAGCTCCTGCGGCCTTGCGAGCTCCTGCGGCCCCTCCAGCTCCTGTGGCCACTTCAACCCCTGTGATGGGCCCAGCATTCTTTCCATCTCCCGTGACAGACAGACCCATCGGTCATTCCAGTCCCTGTGATGGGCCCTGCAGTCATTCAGGCCCCTGTGACGGGCCTGGCGGTTGTTCCAACACCTGTGACGGGCCCAGCGGTCATCCCAGCTCCTGTGATGGGCCCCACGGTTGTTTCAACCTGTGGCTGGGTCAGAGAAACGAACTGTAGCAGTGCAAGTAGCCCCTGTAGACAAGGTGAGAGGATGGTATAGAGATGCAGGTCGTTTAGAATGCAGAGAATCTTTGGCTAAGACTAAGTATAGAGAATACGAGGCCGGGCCATCAGAGGAGCAGGAGGATGAAGATGAGGATGTCGAAAAAGCAACAGTAAGTACCCAAAACCTATACCAGCGTGAGCTACGAGATGTGCGAAAAGATTTTGCACGCTGTAGAGGTGAGCAGCTTGTCACCTGGCTGCTCCGGTGCTGGGACACCGGAACCAATTGTGTGGAACTAGAGGGCAGGGAAGCCAGGCGGCTGGGATCCCTTGCTAGAGACGCAGGCATTGACAAAGCAATTGGAGATGGAGCATCATCTCACAGCCTCTGGAGGCGTCTCCTGGCAGCTGTGAAGGAAAGGTATCCGTTCAAGGAAGATCTTGTATGTCTACCTGGCAAGCGGACCACTACAGAGAAGGGAATCCAGTACCTGAGGGAATTAGCCGTACGGGAGGTGATTTATAGGGACCTAGACAACGAACAAATATCCACAGATCCAGATGAAGTCCGGTGTACACGACCCATGTGGCAGAAGTTTGTATGGAGTGCACCATCATCATATGCCAGCTCATTGGCAGTAATGGCCTAGAAAGGACATGAGGAACCCACAGTGGATGAATTGACTAAACAACTCTGGCAGTACGAAGGAAGTCTCTCCTCTTCCCTACAGGCCTGCGTCTCGGCTGTGGAGAAACTTTCTGAAGAGGTCCACCAACTTAAAGAGAGTTTATTTTCCTCCCCACCTGTACAAACCAGTGTCTCAGATATCAGGGGTAAGCGTCCATCCAGTCAAGGAAGATGATATACTGGGTACACACCCCCTGCCACCCTGTGGTTTCACCTACGTGACCATGGAGAGGACATGAGAAAATGGGATGGAAAATCTACTGCGACCCTAGAGGCATGGGTACATGAGTTGCAAAGAAAAACAATCGGAAAAGGGGGTTCTCTGAGAAGCTTGCTGCTCCAACTTCCAGCAGGCAGTCCTTCAGACACAGAAATGAAGATTCTGACCAGGATTAGAGGGGCCCTGCCTCCAGCCAGGGGGAGGAAAGGGACAATCGAGTTTATTGGACTGTGTGGATTCGATGGCCTGGCACGTCAGACGCACAGAAGTATAAGGCTTTGGTAGACACCGGTGCACAATGTACTCTAATGCCATCAAGCTATAAAGGGCCAGAGCCCATCTGTATTCATGGTGTGACGGGGGGATCCCAGGAGTTAACTGTATTGGAGGCTGAAGTGAGTCTAACTGGGAATGAGTGGCAAAAGCACCGTATTGTGACTGGCCCGGATGCTCCGTGCATCCTTGGCATAGACTACCTCAGGAGAGGATATTTCAAGGACCCAAAAGGGTTCCAGTGGGCTTTTGGCATAACTGCCTGAAGGGATGAAAGACACAGACTCCTGATGGCTCTTGAACAGGAGGCGTTTATTGCCCTTTTTCACTACCACATATACTTCCCCCGTAGCCCCGCGCGCGCCCGAATCTGTCATACAATTGGTTAGAGACCCTCAGACACGTGTCTCGAGCCATCCAGCAATTGGCCACTGCCCAAAGCTCATCTTTAACACTGTAGCCAATTTACTTTATCTCAACCTAGCTCAAGCTTTTATTTCTACCGCTTGTTTCCTCATTATCTCTAATTCAGGGACGTGTGAAACAGCGCGAAGCCACCTGCGAATTCCTTTCCCATAACTGCCTTAGAGACAGAGGACATTAAACAGTTGTCTACCTTGCCCAGTCTCTCGGAGGACCCTTCTGTTGTGCGGTTGCTGAGGGTCAAAGAACCACAACTGTGCACCGGCGGCAATATCGCACCAACCGAGACTCCCTGATTCCCATCCGTAAGCTAATTCGTCAACTGGAGAGCCAAGGAGTGATCAGCAAGACTCATTCACCTTTTAATAGTCCCATATGGCCAGTGCGAAAGTCTAATGGAGAGTGGAGACTAACAGTGGACTATCGGGGCATGAACGAAGTCACGCCACTGCTGAGTGCTGCAGTGCCGGATATGCTAGAACTCCAGTACGAACTGGAATCAAAGGCAGCCAAGTGGTATGCCACAATTGATATTGCTAATGCATTTTTCTCCATCCCTCTAGAAGCACAGTGCAGGCCACAGTTTGCTTTCACTTGGAGGGGTGTCCAATACAGCTGGAATCGGCTTCCCCAGGGGTGGAAACACAGCCCTACCATTTGCCATGGACTGATCCAGCCTGCGCTGGAGCAGGGGGAAGCTCCTGAACACCTGCAGTACATCGATGACATCATTGCATGGGGTGACACAGCAGAGGAAGTTTTCGAGAAAGGAAAAAAATAGTCCATTCCAAATAGCGCGTTCCAAATTACAGTCGGATTGTAAACCCGCTCTACCAAGTAACCCGTAAGAAGAATGATTTCCAATGGGGCCCTGAGCAACGAGAAGGCTTTGAACAAATTGAGCAGGAAATAGTTCATGCAGTAGCCCTCGGGCCAGTCCGAACAGGACCAGATGTAAAGAATGTGCTCTACACCGCAGCCGGGGAGAATGGTCCCACCTGGAACCTCTGGCAGAAAGAACCTGGGGAAACTCGAGGTCGACCCCTGGGGTTTTGGAGTCGGGGATACAGAGGATCTGAGGCCTGTTACACTGCAACGGAAAAGGAGATCTTGGCAGCATATGAAGGAGTTCGATCTGCTTCGGAAGTGGTCGGTACTGAAGCGCAGCTCCTCCTGGCACCCCGACTGCCGGTACTAGGCTGGATGTTCAAAGGAAGGGTCCCCTCTACACATCATGCAACTGATGCTACATGGAGCAAGTGGGTTGCACTGATTACTCAGCGAGCTTGAATAAGAAACCCCAGTCGCCCAGGAATCTTGGAGGTGATTATGGACTGGCCAGAAGGCAAATACTTTGGGATATCATCAGAGGAGGAGGTGGTCCGTGCTGAAGAAGCCCCACTGTACAACAAGCTACCGGAAAATGAGAAGAAATATGCCTTGTTCACTGACGGGTCCTGTCGTATTGTGGGAAAGCATCGGAGATGGAAAGCTGCTGTATGGAGTCCTACACGACGAGTTGCAGAAGCTGCTGAGGGAGAAGGTGAATCGAGTCAGTTTGCAGAAGTGAAAGCCATTCAGCTGGCTTTAGATATTGCTGAACGAGAAAAGTGGCCAGTTCTCTATCTCTATACTGATTCATGGATGGTAGCAAATGCCCTGTGGGGGTGGTTACAGCAATGGAAGCAGAACAACTGGCAGCGCAGGGGCAAGCCCGTCTGGGCTGCGGCATTGTGGCAAGATATTGCTGCCCGGGTAGAGAACCTGGTTGTAAAGGTACGCCATGTAGATGCTCATGTGCCCAAGAATCGAGCTACTGAAGAACATCAAAACAACCAGCAGGTGGATCAGGCTGCTAAGATTGAAGTGGCTCAGGTGGACCTGGACTGGCAACATAAAGGTGAATTATTTATAGCCCGATGGGCCCATGACACCTCAGGCCATCAAGGTAGAGATGCAACCTACAGATGGGCTCGTGATCGAGGGGTGGACCTGACCATGGACACTATAGCACAGGTTATTCATGATTGTGAAACATGTGCTGCAATCAAGCAAGCCAAACGGTCAAAACCTCTTTGGTATGGAGGACGATGGCTGAAATATAAATATGGAGAGGCCTGGCCGATTGATTACATCACACTCCCTCAAACCCGCAACGGCAAGCGCCACGTACTTACAATGGTGGAAGCAACCACCGGATGGCTGGAAACATATCCTGTGCCCCATGCCACCGCCCGGAACACTATCCTGGGCCTTGAAAAGCAAGTCTTATGGCGACATGGCACCCCAGAGAGAATTGAGTCAGACAACGGGACTCATTTCCGAAACAACCTTATAGACACTTGGGCCAAAGAACATGGTATTGAGTGGGTGTATCACATCCCCTATCATGCACTAGCCTCTGGAAAAGTTGAACGATACAATGGACTGTTGAAGACTACACTGAAAGCAATGGGTGCTGGGACATTCAAAAATTGGGATACACATTTGGCAAAGGCCACCTGGTTAGTCAATACCAGGGGATCTGCCAACCGAGCTGGACCTGCCCAATCAAACCTGTTACGCACTGTAGAAGGGGATAAAGTTCCTGTAGTGCACGTAAGAAACATGCTGGGGAAGACAGTCTGGGCTACTCCTGCCTCAGGAAAAGGCAAACCCATTCGTGGAATTGCTTTTGCTCAGGGACCTGGATGCACTTGGTGGGTAATGCAAAAGAATGGGGAGGTCCGGTGTGTACCTCAAGGGGATTTGATACTGGGTGAGAATAGCCCATGAGTTGAATTGTAGTATGTTAATTACTATATAATAATGTATGCCATCACTACCATGATTGCTATATATCATAGATGAAAATGGTGATTAATTAGAATGTATTGGACAGAGTGTAACCTGAGCATGACATAAATGGTATGGAATAAGGGGTGGATATCTGTCCTGGTTCCAGTTAGGACAGAGTTAATTTTCCCTCATAGTAGCTGGTAGGGTGCTATGTTTTGGATTAGGATGAGAAGAGCGCTGATAACATGCTGATGTTTTAATTGTTGCAGAGCAGTGTTTACACCAGGCCAAGGACTTTTTCGGCTTCTCGCTCTGTCCTGCCAGCGAGCAGGCTGGGGGTGCAGCAGGAGCTGGGAGGGGACAGACCCAGGACAGCTGACCCAAACTGGCCAAAGGGGTATTCCATACCATCTGACGTCATGCTAAACAATATATAGGGGTGGCTGGCCGGGGTGGGGGGGCCGGCTGCTCGGAAATAGGCTGGGCATCGGTCAGCGGGTGGTGAGCAATTGCATTGTGCATCACTTGTTTTCTTACACATTATTATTGTTAATACTATTATCATTATCACTATTATTATTATTATTGTTATTATTATATTCCTTATATTCCTTATATTATTATATTCCTGTCTTAATAAACTGTCTTTGTCTCAACTCACCGGCTTCACTTTCCCGTTTCTCTCCCCCATCCCAGAGAGGGAGGGGGGAGGGTGAGCGAACGGCTGTGTGGTGTTTAGCTGCCAGCCGGGTTAAACCACAACACTACAAGAAAAAAAAATAAAGAAGAATGATTAGAAAGACTGAGTTTGCTTATTTAAAAGAAAGAATTATAAAAAGAAGTGCGGTGTAAAAATGCAAGCTAAGAACTCCAAGAAGGCGGCACAATTTCCTTTTCTCCAAGTTTATGTAGTCATTTTGTAACATACTGGGATTAAATGTTTTACACTCCTGTAGTCAGAGAGCTGTTACAGGTGTTTTTCTCAGTGTTATGATCTGGGGGATATAGAACATACACATCTGAGAGCTTGTATGTTTTTCCATTTGTAAATGCTAGTCTAAAAGAACAAGATAAAAAAAGAAGGCAAGCCTCTTTTTGGAAGAAGGATTCAAGAAAATTCTGTGTTTTGCACGAGGACAGAAACTGAGAGAACAAAGAGTTTTAGAGCATGATGAGATGGATGTTGGTGTGCTCTTTTGGTATATTAAAGAAAGCTCAGAGTTTTCCTCTGGACATTTCTAAAGGTACTTTGAAAGATATCTTTGAAAAATATCTTTGAAAGATATCTTTGAAAGGGAGTTCAGAGAAAGGGCCAAAAATTAGGAAGTACTGAGAAAGGTTGCATTATGATGAATGTTTTAAAGAATTAAAAAAAAAAAAGTCTGCTGAGACTTCCTAAGACTTGCAAAGTCATCATTTCATGCTGTAGAGAACCTTTATGATAAAGGAGATGAGAAAATGCTTTATAAACGTGACTACATAATATAATGTGAAAGTGAGACAATGGGCCTCTTCAGGAAAACATCACAGCATCTGCATAGCTGCTGGAGAATTTAATGGGACAGAAAAGCATTGCACTGACCCAGTGTAGCCACTGCAGTCCAGCAAAGGCTGAGAGGTAGCGACAGTGCTGAGTGGCAAAAAGAGGGATACGTAGCCTGCTGGTTCCAAGTTTCAATATCCAGTTGGTAGAGATTTACCAAATATTAGAAATGCTTCTTGTATCAGATACAAACCAAGACAGAACTGGGAGCAAATATGTTTGGGAAAAAGCAATCGTGCAGTGGTGGGAATTGCCTTGGTTAAAAAAGAGCAAGGGTTAAAAAAAAAGGAAAGGGAAAAAAATTATTTGAAATGTGTTATGTTCTCCACTTGTATATGATTCTTTGGAGACTGCCAGAAAGGGTACATGGAGAGAAAATGAGGCTGTGTAGGTCTAGCTATAGTCACTGGTGGGAGCGTCCTTGATAGACCGAAGAAGCATTCCCAAGGCAACCTGGATTAAGGAGCGATCTCCTTTCTCCACACAACCCCACATCTCCCTCTCTCCCCAAACGTGCTTATTTCCACAAATTCAATATGGTTCAGGAAAAACACATTCACAAATAAAATTCTGGCCAGTTTGTGCCCACAAGACCCTGGGAGTGAAATTCAGCGCAGCACGGAAGACATTCACAAGTCCTCTGTGAAATGAAATCCCACGTCAGACCTCAGTGTACAGGCGAAGTACTACCTACGTTTCCACCATTACCCACACAGATAATGTACACTGAGAAAGAATACCCTGAATGTGCATACTATTTATATCTTTCACAGAAAGGAATCAGCAGGCATAGCAGTCTCCCCAAAGGTGGGATGTTATTGTGGTTTAACCCGGCCAGCAGCCACAGCTGTTCCCTCACCCTCCCCCATCCCTCTCTGAGATGGGGGAGAGAAATGGGAAAGTGAAGTCTGTGGGTTGAGATAAAGACAGTTTAATAGGACAGGAAAATAATAATAATAATAATAGTAGTACTAATAATGATAATGTGTACGAAACAAGTGATGCACAATGCAATTGCTCACCACCCGCTGACCGATGCCCAGCCTATCCCCGAGCAGCCGGCCCCCCCACCCCGGCTAGCCACCCCTATATATTGTTTAGCATGACGTCAGATGGTATGGAATACCCCTTTGGCCAGTTTGGGTCAGCTGTCCTGGGTCTGTCCCCTCCCAGCTCCTGCTGCACCCCTAGCCTGCTCGCTGGCAGGACAGAGCGAGAAGCCGAAAAGTCCTTAGCCTGGTGTAAGCACTGCTCTGCAACAATTAAAACATCAGCATGTTATCAGCGCTCTTCTCATCCTAATCCAAAACATAGCACCCTACCACCTACTATGAGGGAAAATTAACTCTGTACTAACTGGAACCAGGACAGATATCCACCCCTTATTCCATACCATTTATGTCATGCTCAGGCTACACTCTGTCCAATACATTCTAATTAATCACCATTTTCATCTATGATATATAGCAATCATGGTAGTGATGACATACAGTACTGTATAGTAATTAACATACTACAATTCAACTCATGGGCTATTCTCACCCAGTATTAAATCCCCTTGAGGTACACACTGGACCTCCCCATTCTTTTGCATTACCCACCAAGTGCATCCAGGTCCCTGAGCAAAAGCGATCCCACGAATGGGTTTGCCTTTTCCTGAGGCAGGAGTAGCCCAGACTGTCTTCCCCAGCATGTTTCTTACGTGCACTGCAGGAACTTTATCCCCTTCTACAGTGCGTAACAGGTTTGATTGGGCAGGTCCAGCTCGGTTGGCAGATCCCCTGGTATTGACTAACCAGGTGGCCTTTGCCAAATGTGTATCCCAATTTTTGAATGTCCCAGCACCCATTGCTTTCAGTGTAGTCTTGTCCTGGTTCCAGTTAGGACAGAGTTAAGTAGCTCATAGTAGCTGGTAGGGTGCTATGTTTTGGATTAGGATGAGAAGAGCGCTGATAACATGCTGATGTTTTAATTGTTGCAGAGCAGTGTTTACACCAGGCCAAGGACTTTTCGGCTTCTTGCTCTGTCCTGCCAGCGAGCAGGCTGGGGGTGCAGCAGGAGCTGGGAGGGGACAGACGCAGGACAGCTGACCCAAACTGGCCAAAGGGGTATTCCATACCATCTGACGTCATGCTAAACAATATATAGGGGTGGCTGGCCGGGGTGGGGGGGCCGGCTGCTCGGGAATAGGCTGGGCATCGGTCAGCGGGTGGTGAGCAATTGCATTGTGCATCACTTGTTTTCTTACACATTATTATTGTTAATACTATTACCATTATCACTATTATTATTATTGTTGTTATTATTATTTTCCTGTCTTAATAAACTGTCTTTATCTCAACTCACAGGCTTCACTTCCCCGTTTCTCTCCCCCATCCCAGAGAGGGAGGGGGGAGGGTGAGCGAACGGCTGTGTGGTGTTTAGCTGCCAGCCGGGTTAAACCACAACAGTCTTTTTGGCGCCCAACGTGGGGCTCGAAGGGTTGAGATATCGACAAATCTGACCAGAGTGTGTTAAACTAAAATTGGTATAAGTATTGGACCTGCTTAATAGTTGCTAGTCACGATGTTGATTGCCTTAATCTCCAGTCTGCTGTACCTGTATTCCAAATTGAGTTTTATGGTGCGTTACTTTCTGTATGTGCTCCCTGTTGCACTGTTTATCCTTTCCGGGCCCTGGTTTAAGATTGTTATGGTACTGTGCGGTGTAGCAATGGCTTATGAAATGATGAAATATCTGGTCATGACTTTAACCTGGTATTTGTACTCAGCACTGACATCGACTCTATACTTTGGAACCCATATCTCGGAAACTATTAGCAATTACACCTATTGCCTGTTTTCGTTAGGGAGCCAATCTGTGAAGGGGACAGGGGAAGACATGTTTCCCTACCTGTTCACTCTCCCTTTCTCCTTCACCACCACCCTCTTATCCCCCGACTTAGTTACGGTGGTTCTCCGAGATGTTGAATATCCTTGGGATACTCAGACCAGCCTGCTCTTGTTGTTATGTCTCCTGAATGCGCTTCAGATTTTGTGGAGGGTTAAACAACTACTTAGGAATCTCATCCGGAGATCTGTCTTGAGGCGGGATAGTTGCGAGTGGCAGGGAGTGTGGGAGGATATGGGCAGGTTTCTAGAGCAGTGGTCACCTCCAGTGTTTTGGACATTCACCCCTGAACAACTGCAAAATCCTAAAAAGCTGGCAGAATGCTTGAAAAAAAGGTGTAATGACTCTGGCAGTTCCAAAGTGACACAAATCACTGTAGCGTGCTGGGGTCTGGCTTGTGCCTATCGAGCTGCAATTGATGCTACTAGCAACCTAGCTCCAGCTCCTGTAGCCGTTCCAGCTGCAGCTCCTGCAGCCACTCCAGCTGCAGCTCCTGCAGCCGCTCCAGCTGCAGCTCCTGCAGCCGCTCCAGCTCCAGCTCCTGCAGCCGCTCCAGCTCCTGCAGCCGCTCCAGCTCCTGCAGCCGCTCCAGTTCCAGATCCTGCAGCTACTCCAGCTCCAGCTCCTGCAGCCGTTCCAGTTCCAGCTCCTGCAGCTACTCCAGCTCCAGCTCCTGCAGCCGCTCCAGCTCCTGCAGCCGTTCCAGTTCCAGCTCCTGCAGCCGCTCCAGCTCCTGCAGCCGTTCCGGCTCCTGCAGCCACTCCAGCTCCAGCCCCTGCAGCCACTCCAGCTCCAGCTCCTGCAGCCGCTCCAGCTCCTGCAGCCGCTCCAGCCCCTGCAGCCACTCCAGCTCCAGCTCCTGCAGCCGCTCCAGCTCCAGCCCCTGCAGCCGCTCCAGCTCCAGCCCCTGCAGCCGCTCCAGCTCCTGCAGCTGCCCCAGCTCGTGCAGCTGCTCCCACTCCTGTGGCTGGGTCAGAGAAACGAGCTGTAGCAGTGCAAGTTGACCCCGCAGAGGGTATTCCAACCCCTGTGGCAGACCCTGCGTCTGGGTCAGAGAAACGAGCTGTAGCAGTGCAAGTTGACCCCGCAGAGGGTATTCCAACCCCTGTGGCAGACCCTGCGTCTGGGTCAGAGAAACGAGCTGTAGCAGTGCAAGTTGACCCCGCAGAGGGTATTCCAACCCCTGTGGCAGACCCTGTGGCTGGGTCAGAGAAACGAGCTGTAGCAGTGCAAGTTGCCCCTGTAGACAAGGTGAAAAAATGGTATAGAGGCTCAGGTCGTTTAAAACGCAGACAGTCTTCTGCTAAGTCTGGGCGTAGTGAAGACGAGGCTGGGCCATCAAAGGTGCAGGAGACTGAAGATGAGGATGAGGATGGCGAAAAATCAACAGTAACTACCCGGACTCCATACCAGCCATCAAAGGTGCAGGAGACTGAAGATGAGGATGAGGATGTCGGAAAATCAACAGTAACTACCCGGACTCTACACCGGCCATCAAAGGTGCAGAAGACTGAAGATGAGGATGAGGATGTCGAAAAATCAACAGTAATTACCCGGACTCTATACCAGCGTGAGCTATGAGATGTGCGAAAAGATTTTGGTCGCTGTATAGGCGAGCAGCTTGTCACCTGGCTGCTCCGGTGCTGGGACACGGGAGCCAATTATGTGGAATTGGAGGGCAAGGAAGCCAGGCGGCTGGGATCCCTTGCTAGGGACGCATGCATTGACAAAGCAATTGGAGATGGAGCACAATCTCGCAGCCTCTGGAGGCGTCTCCTGTCAGCTGTGAAGGAAAGGTATCTCTTCAAGGAAGAACTTGTATGTTTACCAAGCAAATGGACCACCATGGAGAAGGGAATTCAGTACCTGAGGGAATTGGCCGTACGGGAAGTAATTTATAAGGACCTAGACGACGCACAAACATCCGCAGATCCAGATGCAGTCCGGTGTACACTACCCATGTGGCGGAAGTTTGTACAGAGTGCCCCATCATCATATGCCAGCTCATTGGCAATGCTAGCCTGGAAAACGGAGGAGAATCCCACAGTGAATGAAGTGACTAAAATACTCCGGCAGTACGAAGGAAATCTCTCCTCTTCCCTAAAGGCCTGTGTCTCAGCTGTGGAGAAACTCTCTGAAGAGGTCCACCAACTTAAAGAGAATTTATCTTCCCCTCCACCTGAACGAACCAGTGTCCACCAGCTAAAAGAGAATGCTTTAGAGAAACTTTCTGAAAAGATCCACCAACTTGAAGAAAGATTATCTTCCCCTTCACCTGAACGAACCAGTGTCCACCAGCTAAAAGAGAATGCTTTGGAGAAACTTTCTGAAAAGATCCACCAACTTGAAGAAAGATTATCTTCCCCTTCACCTGAACGAACCAGTGTCCACCAGCTAAAAGAGAATGCTTTGGAGAAACTTTCTGAAAAGATCCACCAACTTGAAGAAAGATTATCTTCCCCTTCACCTGAACGAACCAGTGTCCACCAGCTAAAAGAGAATACCTTGGAGAAACTTTCTGAAGAGATCCACCAACTTAAAGAGAGTTTATTTTCCTCCCCACCTGTACAAACCAGTGTCTCAGCTATTAGGGGTAAACGTTCATCTATGCAAGGAAGACAATATGGTGGGCACACACACCGCGCCACCCTGTGGTTTTACCTACGTGACCATGGAGAGGACATGAGAAAATGGGATGGAAAATCTACTGCGACCCTAGAGGCACGGGTACGTGAATTGCAAAGGAAAACAATTGGGAAAAAGGAGTTCTCTGAAAGGTTTGCTGCTCCAACTTCCAGCAGGCAGTCCTTTAAACACAGAAATGAAGATTCTGACCAGGACTAGAGGGGCCCTGCCTCCAGCCAGGGGGAGGAAAGGGACAATCGAGTTTATTGGACTGTGTGGATTCGATGGCCTGGCACGTCAGACGCACAGAAGTATAAGGCTTTGGTAGACACCGGTGCACAATGTACTCTAATGCCATCAAGCTATAAAGGGCCAGAGCCCATCTGTATTTATGGTGTGTCTCAGAAGAGGATATTTCAAGGACCCAAAAGGGTTCCGCTGGGCTTTTGGCATAGCTGCCTTGGAGACAGAGGACATTAAACAGTTGTCTACCTTGCCTGGTCTCTCAGAGGACCCTTCTGTTGTGGGGTTGCTGAGGGTTGAAGAACAGCAAGTGCCAATCGCTACCACAACTGTGCACCGGCGGCAATAATGCACCAACCGAGACTCCCTGAGTCCCATCCATAAGCTAATTCGTCAACTGGAGAGCCAAGGAGTGATCAGCAAGACTCATTCACCTTTTAATAGTCCCATATGGCCAGTGCGAAAGTCTAATGGTGAGTGGAGACTAACAGTGGACTATCGTGGCCTGAACGAAGTCACGCCACCACTGAGTGCTGCAGTGCCGGACATGCTAGAACTCCAGTATGAACTGGAATCAAAGGCAGCCAAGTGGTATGCCACAATTGATATCGCTAATGCATTTTTCTCCATCCCTCTAGCAGCACAGTGCAGGCCACAGTTTGCTTTCACTTGGAGGGGAGTCCAATATACTTGGAATCGGCTGCCCCAGGGGTGGAAACACAGCCCTACCATTTGCCATGGACTGATCCAGTCTGCGCTGGAGCAGGGGGAAGCTCCTGAACACCTGCAGTACATCGATGACATCATTGTGTGGGGTGACACTGCAGAAGAAGTTTTCGAGAAAGGGAAGAAAATAGTCCAAATCCTTCTGAAGGCTGGTTTTGCCATAAAACAGAATAAAGTTAAGGGACCTGGATGCACTTGGTGGGTAATGCAAAAGAATGGGGAGGTCCGGTGTGTACCTCAAGGGGATTTGATACTGGGTGAGAATAGCCCATGAGTTGAATTGTAGTATGTTAATTATTATATAATAATGTATGTCATCACTACCATGATTGCTATATATCATAGATGAAAATGGTGATTAATTAGAATGTATTGGACAGAGTGTAACCTGAGCATGACATAAATGGTATGGAATAAGGGGTGGATATCTGTCCTGGTTCCAGTTAGGACAGAGTTAAGTAGCTCATAGTAGCTGGTAGGGTGCTATGTTTTGGATTAGGATGAGAAGAGCGCTGATAACATGCTGATGTTTTAATTGTTGCAGAGCAGTGTTTACACCAGGCCAAGGACTTTTCGGCTTCTTGCTCTGTCCTGCCAGCGAGCAGGCTGGGGGTGCAGCAGGAGCTGGGAGGGGACAGACCCAGGACAGCTGACCCAAACTGGCCAAAGGGGTATTCCATACCATCTGACGTCATGCTAAACAATATATAGGGGTGGCTGGCCGGGGTGGGGGGGCCGGCTGCTCGGGGATAGGCTGGGCATCGGTCAGCGGGTGGTGAGCAATTGCATTGTGCATCACTTGTTTTCTTACACATTATTATTGTTAATACTATTACCATTATCACTATTATTATTATTATTGTTATTATTATTTTCCTGTCTTAATAAACTGTCTTTATCTCAACTCACAGGCTTCACTTCCCCGTTTCTCTCCCCCAACCCAGAAAGGGAGGGGGGAGGGTGAGCGAACGGCTGTGTGGTGTTTAGCTGCCAGCCGGGTTAAACCACAACAAGTCTTCAACAGTCCACTGTATCGTTCAACTTTCCCGGAGGCTGGTGCATGATAGGGGATGTGATACACCCACTCAATACCATGTTCTTTGGCCCAAGTGTCTATAAGGTTGTTTCGGAACTGAGTCCCGTTGTCTGACTCAATTCTCTCTGGGGTGCCATGTCGCCATAGGACTTGCTTTTCAAGGCCCAGGATAGTGTTCCGGGCGGTGGCATGGGGCACAGGATATGTTTCCAGCCATCCGGTGGTTGCTTCCACCATTGTAAGTGCGTGGCACTTGCCGTTGCGGGTTTGAGGGAGTGTGATGTAATCAATCGGCCAGGCCTCTCCATATTTATATTTCAGTCATCGTCCTCCATACCAAAGAGGCTTTGACCGTTTGGCTTGCTTGATTGCAGCACATGTTTCACAGTCATGAATAACCTGAGCTATAGTGTCCATGGTCAGGTCCACCCCTCGATCACGAGCCCATCTGTAGGTTGCATCTCTACCTTGATGGCCTGAGGTGTCATGGGCCCATCGGGCTGTAAAAAATTCACCCTTCTGTTGCCAGACCAGGTCCACCTGAGCCACTTCAATCTTAGCAGCCTGATCCACCTGCTGTTTTTTTTTGGTGTTCTTCAGTAGCCCGATTCTTGGGCACATGAGCATCTACATGGCGTACCTTTACAACCAGGTTCTCTACCCGGGCAGCAATATCTTGCCACAATGCCGCAGCCCAGATGGGTTTGCCCCTGTGCTCCCAGATGTTCTGCTTCCATTGCTGTAGCCACCCCCACAGGGCATTTGCTACCATCCTTGAATCAGTATAGAGATAGAGAACTGGCCACTTTTCTCATTCAGCAATATCCAAAGCCAGCTGAATGGCTTTCACTTCTGCAAACTGACTCGATTCACCTTCTCCCTCAGCAACTTCTGCAACTCGTCGTGTAGGATTCAAATCAGCAGCCTTCCATCCCTGATGCTTCCCCACAATATGACGCGACCAGTCAGTGAACAGGGCATATTTCTTCTCATTTTCCGGTAGCTTGCTGTACAGCGGAGCTTCTTCAGCACGGACCTCCTCCTCCTCTGGTGATATCCCAAAATATTTGCCTTCTGGCCAGTCCATAATCACTTCCAAGATTCCTGGGCGACTGGGGTTTCCTATTCGAGCCCGCTGAGTAATCAGTGCAACCCACTTGCTCCATGTAGCATCAGTTGCATGATGTGTAGAGGGGACCCTTCCTTTGAACATCCAGCCTAGTACCGGCAGTCGGGGTGCCAGGAGGAGCTGCGCTTCAGTACCGACCACTTCCGAAGCAGATCGAACTCCTTCATATGCTGCCAAGATCTCCTTTTCCGTTGCAGTGTAACAGGCCTCAGATCCTCTGTATCCCCGACTCCAAAACCCCAGGGGTCGACCTCGAGTTTCCCCAGGTTCTTTCTGCCAGAGGTTCCAGGTGGGACCATTCTCCCCGGCTGCGGTGAGAGCACATTCTTTACATCTGGTCCTGTTTGGACTGGCCCGAGGGCTACTGCATGAACTATTTCCTGCTCAATTTGTTCAAAGCCTTCTCGTTGCTCAGGGCCCCATTGGAAATCATTCTTCTTACGGGTTACTTGGTAGAGCGGGTTTACAATCCGACTGTAATTTGGAACGCGCTATTTGGAATGGACTATTTTTTTCCTTTCTCGAAAACTTCCTCTGCTGTGTCACCCCATGCAATGATGTCATCGATGTACTGCAGGTGTTCAGGAGCTTCCCCCTGCTCCAGCGCAGGCTGGATCAGTCCATGGCAAATGGTAGGGCTGTGTTTCCACCCCTGGGGAAGCCGATTCCAGCTGTATTGGACACCCCTCCAAGTGAAAGCAAACTGTGGCCTGCACTGTGCTTCTAGAGGGATGGAGAAAAATGCATTAGCAATATCAATTGTGGCATACCACTTGGCTGCCTTTGATTCCAGTTCGTACTGGAGTTCTAGCATATCCGGCACTGCAGCACTCAGCAGTGGCGTGACTTCGTTCATGCCCCGATAGTCCACTGTTAGTCTCCACTCTCCATTAGACTTTCGCACTGGCCATATGGGACTATTAAAAGGTGAATGAGTCTTGCTGATCACTCCTTGGCTCTCCAGTTGACGAATTAGCTTACGGATGGGAATCAGGGAGTCTCGGTTGGTGCGATATTGCCGCCGGTGCACAGTTGTGGTTCTTTGACCCTCAGCAACCGCACAACAGAAGGGTCCTCCGAGAGACTGGGCAAGGTAGACAACTGTTTAATGTCCTCTGTCTCTAAGGCAGTTATGGGAAAGGAATTCGCAGGTGGCTTCGCGCTGTTTCACACGTCCCTGAATTAGAGATAATGAGGAAACAAGCGGTAGAAATAAAAGCTTGAGCTAGGTTGAGATAAAGTAAATTGGCTACAGTGTTAAAGATGAGCTTTGGGCAGTGGCCAATTGCTGGATGGCTCGAGACACGTGTCTGAGGGTCTCTAACCAATTGTATGACAGATTCGGGCGCGCGCGGGGCTACGGGGGAAGTATATGTGGTAGTGAAAAAGGGCAATAAACGCCTCCTGTTCAAGAGCCATCAGGAGTCTGTGTCTTTCATCCCTTCAGGCAGTTATGCCAAAAGCCCACTGGAACCCTTTTGGGTCCTTGAAATATCCTCTCCTGAGGTAGTCTATGCCAAGGATGCACGGAGCATCCGGGCCAGTCACAATACGGTGCTTTTGCCACTCATTCCCAGTTAGACTCACTTCAGCCTCCAATACAGTTAACTCCTGGGATCCCCCCGTCACACCATGAATACAGATGGGCTCTGGCCCTTTATAGCTTGATGGCATTAGAGTACATTGTGCTCCGGTGTCTCCTAAAGCCTTATACTTCTGTGCGTCTGACGTGCCAGGCCATCGAATCCACACAGTCCAATAAACTCGATTGTCCCTTTCCTCCCCCTGGCTGGAGGCAGGGCCCCTCTAATCCTGGTCAGAATCTTCATTTCTGTGTCTGAAGGACTGCCTGCTGGAAGTTGGAGCAGCAAGCTTCTCAGAGAACCCCCTTTTCCGATTGTTTTTCTTTGCAACTCATGTACCCATGCCTCTAGGGTCGCAGTAGATTTTCCATCCCATTTTCTCATGTCCTCTCCATGGTCACGTAGGTGAAACCACAGGGTGGCAGGGGGTGTGTACCCAGTATATCATCTTCCTTGACTGGATGGACGCTTACCCCTGATATCTGAGACACTGGTTTGTACAGGTGGGGAGGAAAATAAACTCTCTTTAAGTTGGTGGACCTCTTCAGAAAGTTTCTCCACAGCCGAGACGCAGGCCTGTAGGGAAGAGGAGAGACTTCCTTCGTACTGCCAGAGTTGTTTAGTCAATTCATCCACTGTGGGTTCCTCATGTCCTTTCTAGGCCATTACTGCCAATGAGCTGGCATATGATGATGGTGCACTCCATACAAACTTCTGCCACATGGGTCGTGTACACCGGACTTCATCTGGATCTGTGGATATTTGTTCGTTGTCTAGGTCCCTATAAATCACCTCCCGTACGGCTAATTCCCTCAGGTACTGGATTCCCTTCTCTGTAGTGGTCCGCTTGCCAGGTAGACATACAAGATCTTCCTTGAACGGATACCTTTCCTTCACAGCTGCCGGGAGACGCCTCCAGAGGCTGTGAGATGATGCTCCATCTCCAATTGCTTTGTCAATGCCTGCGTCTCTAGCAAGGGTGCAATTGCATTGTGCATCACTTGTTTCGTACACATTATTATTAGTAGTACTATTATCATTATTATTATTATTATCTGTCCTAATAAAGTGTCTCTATCTCAACTCACACGCCTCATTTTCCTGTTTCTCTCCCCCGCCCCAGAGAGGGAGGGGGGAGGGTGAGTGAACGGCTGTGTGGTGCTTAGCTGCCGGACAGGTTAAACCATAACAAGATTAAAAATCCAAATCTGTTCTTCTAATAATCTCTGTTCTCAGGCTATCATGTTTGTCTTAAATTGCATGTGTATGTTCATATACGTTTGTATTTTACGAGAACGACAAAGGTTTAAAAACAATTTGAAATACTGACTGATGCTACAAATTACTTTAATAATAAATAGTGATGAAACATGCAGTCTACAGTGATGATTAAAGCTCCTCAATAGCTGAAATGGGACGCAGAGCCTTTTAAAACAATTCAGCCCTGGACCTTTGCATTATTTTCTGAAAACATTATTCATTGCTGCTCAAAGTTTCTGTTCCTTCTTTGATGTGGGAACACTTTCTTGAGGCTGCAAATGTGTTGTTTGGAATCTTCTTCAACAGAAGCTGCTTTATAGCAGATAGCTTTATAGCAGATACCATGAGAATCACTAAAGGGAAAGAGAGAAGCCTAGTTCCTCTGTCATTCTGAGGGTGGATTTCACCATCATCTGGTGAGAGCCAGCATGAATCACGTGACCTCATTCTCCATTAGAAGAAAAGTGTGAGGGATTTCTGTGGTGAGAAAATGAAGAGTAATAACTTGCACCCAAAAGAGTAGGGGGGTACCAGGCAGGAATGCAGAATGCTGTGAGGACAGCTATAGTTGTTTGTTTCCTTTGCAGAGCATCCTCTTCTCTGTCTGGCAGCTATGACTTCATGCTAGAGCTCATCAGAATACTGCCTTGACTCCAGAAATTCCATCTATTTTTAAATAAAGCATGTTGGATGTTTGAATTCTGTCTGTAGCTGTTATGGTGCTCAGATGTGACTAAAGCACAACTAAATCCTAACCAGTAACTTTTGAAATGAGAAAGAAAGCAAATCCGCGGTTCTAGTGGGCACCCCAGATAAATTGGCTTTGGAGACTTTTGGGCAGAGCTTAGGAGTCAGAAAACAGAGCAGGGTCCTTGTGGATGAGGGAGGGTTCCTGATATGCACAATCTCAGCCAGCCTAGCAAGACATTTCCTTGACTCAGTAAGCAGCAGTAGGGGATTTACTTAACCCCAGGCAGCTGTTGTGAACCCAGGGAGGGGTTGTGTATAATGGGATCCTCATCAACCTGTGTGCAGCCTGAGATGCAGACAAGGTCAGCTCCGGGGCAGACGCGTTCTACAGCAGAGCAGGGGATTGAGGCGGGCAGGGCTTTTTTTCGGCATCGAGGCCACTCGAAGCAGCCGAGGGAGCCGCCAAGACCCGGCAGCCCTCGCAAGGGAGGCTGACGAGGCATAGGCAGAGCCAGCAGCGCCCCCTCCCCTGATATTCAAAAGCAGCCCCTAGGGAGCACGAGCGACCAGGAGTGCAGCAAACAGGACAGGCAAACAGGGCGTGGCGCATCAGTAGGGCGGGGCGCAGCAGTTTGCGCAGCAGTTCACTCAGGCAGGGCCTGCTCAGGCAGGGCAGAATGCCCCTCCCCGCTCATAAGAACAACTCATCTACCGGCTGTCTACCTATAGCTAAACCACCATGGTCTCCACTAGGCAGAAAGATCTTTCTAGAAAGTCTGTGGCCAACCAGACTGAGTGCCCACTCAAAAATGCGGCAGTTCAGGTCTCTGGATGCACGGAGTGCCTGAGCCTGTTGCTGCCATCTGAGGGCGGCAGAGACACCGTGTGTGTGAGGTGTGAGCAGGTGGATGACCTAGTCAGCCTGGTGGCAGAGCTCAAGGAGGAGGTGGAGAGGTTGGGGGCCATCAGGGAGTGTGAGCGGGAGATAGACTGGTGGAGCAACTCCCTGCAAGGCCTGAAGGAAAGGCATCGGGGTGAGACACCCCAAACAGTGGTGGACCCCCTGCCCTGTCCCTGTCGAGCAGAGGGAGGAGACCTGGGAGATGAGGAGGAATGGAAGCAGGTCCCTGCTCGGCATCACAGGCAACCCCCCTCCCTACCGGCCCTGCCTTCCCAGGTGCCCTTACACAACAGGTTTGAGGTCCTGGAGCTTGAGAGACCAGTGGGTGAGGATGAGGTGAAAAGTCTACCCAGGAGGATGCCTAGGGCGAGGAAGTCAACTCCATGCCTCAAGACTGCCTCCACTAAGAAAGAAAGAAGGGTGATCGTTGTAGGCGACTCCCTTCTCAGGGGAACAGAGGGCCCTATTTGTAGGCCTGACCCTACCCGTAGGGAAGTCTGCTGCCTCCCTGGGGACAGGGTCAGGGACATTGCCAGAAACCTTCCTAACCTGGTTCGCCCCTCTGATTACTATCCTCTGTTGATAGTCCAGGCTGGCAGTGATGATATTGCTGAGAGAAGCCTGAAGGCTATCAAACAGGACTTTAGGGGACTGGGACGATTAGTAGATGGAGCGGGAGTACAGGTGGTGTTTTCCTCCATCCTTACAGTGGCAGGGAGGGGTACAGAGAGGACACGGAAAGCCCACCTGATAAACACATGGCTCAGAGGATGGTGCCAACACAGGAATTTTGTGGGTTTTTTTGACCACGGGGTGCTTTACTCAGCACCTGGCCTGATAACTTCAGATGGGTTCCACCTGTCTCTTAGGGGAAAACAGATCCTAGTCCAGGAGCTGGCAGGGCTCATTGAGAGGGCTTTAAACTAGGTAAGAAGGGGGACAGGGATGAAATAGGGGATGAGGATGAAATAAGGCTCGTTAGAGGTGTACCAGGGGGAACAATGTCAGGGTCGGGGGAGAAAGCAATGGCCCAACTGAAGTATATCTACACTAATGCATGCAGCAAGGGGAACAAACAGGAGGAGCTGGAAGCCATCGTGCAGCAGGCTAGCTTTGACTTGGTTGCCATCACTGAAACGTGGTGGGACCACTCTCACGACTTGAGTGCTGCAATGGCTGGCTATAGGCTCTTCAGAAGGGACAGGCAGCACAGAAGGGGTGGTGGTGTGGCTCTCTATATTAGAGAGCGTTTTGATGTTGTGGAACTTGAGGCTGGGAATGATAAGGTTGAGTCCCTATGGGTTAGGATCAGAGGGAAGGCCAACAAGGCAAGCATCCTGGTGGGGTCATCAGCGAAATCAGCGAAATCGTCAGCGCTTGTTCTTGTGGGGGACTTGAACTTCCCAGACATATCCTGGAAACACAACACAGCCCAGAGAAAGCAGTCTAGGAGGTTCCTGGAGAGTGTGGAAGAGAGTTTCCTGACGCAGCTGGTTAGTGATCCTACCAGGGGAAGTGCCCCACTAGACCTTCTGTTCACAAACAGAGAAGGACTGGTGGAAGATGTGGTGGTCGGGAGCTGTCTTGGGCAGAGTGACCACGAAATGGTAGAGTTCTCTATTCTTGGCCAAGTCAGGAGGGGGATCAGTAAAACCGCTGTCTTGGACTTCCGGAGGGCTGACCTTGAGCTGTTCAGGACACTGGTTGGCAGAGTCCCTTGGGAGGCAGTTCTGAAGGGCAGAGGAGTCCAGGAAGGCTGGGCACTCTTCAAGAAGGAAATCTTAACGGCTCAGGAGCGGACTGTCCCCACATGCCCAAAGAGGAGCCGGCGCAGAAGAAGACCGGCCTGGCTGAACAGAGAGCTGTGGCTAGAGCTTAGGAAGAAAAAGAGGGTTTATGATCTTTGGAAAAGAGGGCGGGCCACTCAGGAGGACTATATGGATGTTGTAAGGATGTGCAGGGACAAAATTAGAAAGGCCAAAGCTCATCTGGAGATCAGTCTGGCTACTGCTGTTAAAGATAACAGAAAATGTTTTTATAAATGCATAAACAGGAAAAGGAGGACTAAGGAGAATCTCCATCCTTTACTGGATGCGGGGGGAAGCAGTGACAAGCGATGAGGAAAAGGCTGAGATGCTTAATACCTCCTTTGCCTCAGTCTTTAGCGGCAAGACCAGTTGTTCTCTAGATACCCAGCACCCTCAGCTGGTGGAAGGGGATGGGGAGCAGAATGTGGCCCTCAGAATCCACGAGGAAATGTTTGGCGACCTGCTACAGCACTTAGATGTGCGCAAGTCGATGGGGCCGGATGGGATGCACCCGAGGGTACTGAGAGAAGTGGTGGAAGAGCTGGCCAAGCCGCTTTCCATCATTTATCAGCAGTCCTGGCTATCAGGGGAGGTCCCAGTCGACTGGTGGCTAGCAAATGTGACGCCCATCTACAAGAAGGGCCGGAGGGTAGACCTGGGGAACTATAGGCCTGTTAGTTTGACCTCAGTGCCAGGGAAGCTCATGGAGCAGATTATCTTGAGGGTCATCACGCGGCACTTGCAGGGCAACCAGGCGATCAGGCCCAGTCAGCATGGGTTTATGAAAGGCAGGTCCTGCTTGACGAACCTCATCTCCTTCTATGACAAAAAGTGACGCGCTTGGTGGATGAGGGAAAGGCTGTGGGTGTTGTCTACCTTGATTTCAGTAAGGCTTTTGACACCGTTTCCCACAGCATTCTTCTCCAGAAACTGGCTGCTCTGGGCTTGGACTGGCATACGCTCCGCTGGGTTAAAAACTGGCTGGGTAGCCGGGCCGAAAGAGTCGTGGTGAATGGAGTTAAATCCAGTTGGAGGCCGGTCACTAGTGGAGACCCCCAGGGCTCAGTACTAGGGCCAGTCCTCTTTAATATCTTTATTGATGATCTGGATGAGGGGGTCGAGTGCACCCTCAGTAAGTTTGCAGACGACACCAAGTTAGGTGCGTGTGTCGATCTGCTCGAGGGAAGGAAGGCTCTGCAGGAGGATCTGGATAGGCTGGACCGATGGGCTGAGGTCAACTGTATGAAGTTCAACAAGGCCAAGTGCCGGGTCCTGCACTTGGGGCGCAACAACCCCAAGCAGCACTACAGGCTGGGAGATGAGTGGTTAGAAAGCTGCCTGGCACGGAAGGACCTGGGAGTACTGGTTGATAGTCGGCTGAATATGAGCCAGCAGTGTGCTCAGGTGGCCAAGAAGGCCAACAGCATCCTTGCTTGTATCAGAAACAGCATGGCCAGCAGGACTAGGGAAGTGATTGTCCCCCTGTACTCAGCTCTGGTGAGGCCGCACCTCGAGTACTGTGTTCAGTTTTGGGCCCCTCACTACAAGAAGGACATGGAGGTGCTCGAACATGTCCAGAGAAGGGCAAAAAAGCTTGTGAGGGGTCTGGAGAACAAGTCTTACGAGGAGCGGCTGAGGGAGCTGGGGTTGTTCAGCTTGGAGAAGAGGAGGCTCAGGGGTGACCTTATCGCTCTCTGCAGGATAGCCTCCTTAAAGGAGGCTGTAGCGAGGTGGGGGTTGGTCTATTCTCCCACGTGCCTGGTGACAGGACGAGGGGGAATGGGCTAAAGTTGCGCCGGGGGAGGTTTAGGTTGGATACTAGGAAAAACTTCTTTACCGAAAGGGTTGTTAGGCATTGGAATGGGCTGCCCAGGGAAGTGGTTGAGTCACCATCCCTGGAGGTCTTTAAAAGACGTTTAGATGTAGCCCTTAGTGATATGGTTTAGTGGAGGACTTGTTAGTGTTAGGTCAGAGGTTGGGCTAGGTGATCTTGGAGGTCTCTTCCAACCTAGATGATTCTGTGATTCTGTGATTCTCTTGGTTAGTGTCCTCCAATAATAGGACTCTTCTACCTGTAGTATTGTGAGGCTATGTCTGTGCTGGAAATTAATTGAATCAAGGAGCATCATACATGGAAATCTCTTCTAGACAGTGATCTCTTTACACTGTAATAAGTCACAAGTATTTTTGAAGAACTCTTCCAAAACATCCCCGTCCATGTTGGCGGTTGAGACATTCACTGGAAAGATGGAGATGGGAACAATGAGGGATGTGACATGGAACCAGCTGAGTGAATCAGGTGCTCAGTGCTGAAGTTATGGGAGGCCAAATTGTAACTGTGGCACTGGAAAACAAGAAAGATTATAGATACCTCTTTAAGCTCTGGCAAAATAATAGGTTAAAAACAGGAATCAATGTTTATTACAACTTAGTTAGAATCATAGAATCATAGAATCATAGAATATCCCGAGTTGGAAGGGACCCATAAGGATCATCAAGTCCAACTCCTGGCACCACACAGGTCTACCCAAAATTTTAGACCATGTGACTAAGTGCACAGTCCAATCGCTTCTTAAATTCAGACAGTCTTGGTGAAGTGACTACTTCCCTGGGGAGCCTGTTCCAGTGTGCGACCACCCTCTCGGTGAAGAACCTCTTCCTGATGTCCAGCCTAAACTTCCCCTGCCTCAGCTTAACACAGATCCCGCGGGTCCTGTCACTGGTGATTACGGAGAATAGGTCACCTGCCTCTCCACTCCCCCTCGCAAGGAAGTTGTAGACTGCGATGAGGTCCACCCCTCAGCCTCCTCTTCTCCAGGCTGAACAGGCCAAGTGACCTCAGCTGCTCCTCATATGTTTTCCCCTCTAGTACCTTCACCATCTTTGTCGCCCTCCTCTGGACACTCTCCAACAGTTTCATGTCCTTTTTGTACTGTGGTGCCCAGAACTGCACAAAGTACTCGAGGTGAGGCCGCACCAGTGCAGAGTAGAGAGGGACCATCACTCCCCTCGACCGACTAGCAATGCCATGCTTGATGCACCCCAGGATACGGTTGGCCCTCCTGGCTGCCAGGGCACTCTGCTGGCTCATATTCAACTTGCTGTCAACCACAACCCCCAGATCCCTCTCTGCAGGACTGCTCTCCAGCGTCTCGTCGCCCAGTCTGTACGTATAGCCAGGGTTGCCCCGTCCCAGGTGCAGGACCCGGCACTTGCTTTTGTTAAAGTTCATGTGGTTGGTGATCGCCCAGCTCTCCAATCTGTCCAGATCTCTCTGCAAGGCCTTTCCACCCTCAGCCGAGTCCACAACTCCTCCAAGTTTGGTGTCGTCGGCAAATTTGCTCAAAACACCTTCTAGTCCTACATCCAAATCATTTATAAAAACATTGAAGAAGACTGGCCCTAAAATGGAGTCTTGGGGGACCCCACTAGTGACCAGCCGCCAGCCAAATGTGGCCCCATTTACCACAACCCTTTGAGCCCTGCCCGTCAGCCAATTGCTCACCCATCGTATGATGTTTTTGTTTAGTTGTATGCTGGACATTTTGTCCAGTAGGATCCTATGGGAAACCATAGTTCCTTGATGTAAAAGTATTGCAGCTGAAGACAAGACAATACAGACAATACAGCAAATGAACAGTGGGCTTTTGAGCTAACAGCAAAATAATTGTGATCTGTGTGATAAGTACAGCTGAAATTACTTCTCCTCCCCCCCTCCCCCCCCCCGCCTTTAAAGATAAAGACCTCATGATATGATAAGGAGGCAGCTAGGAAAACTACATTTATTTTTCTGGCTAGAAATGCTTGTAATTTATTCCTGAGAAGTGTAAATATTATACTGATATTACAGTAGTGAGTGAGGAGGGGGAAAACCCTGCCGAGATCCCTGCACATTTTCCATGTCCTCCCATAGCCCTGGTGTACAAAGTGTACAGGAGCAGTTTTGATGATGGCTCTGCTTGAGCCAGATTTCCACTGCAAATGTTAAAGTGAAGGGCTTTTCTGTTTTCAAGTATTATTAACTTTTCTCCTCTCCTCTTTATAATACATCTCCTGTTTTCCACAGAACAGTAACCCTGATGCCTTCTCTGTTAGCATCCCACACACCCTCCCTGCCTTCTCACCTTCTCTCACCTTTCTTCTGAGAAAACCCTCTATGCCAGATCCATGAATCCTGCACTGAGCAATCAGTCAGAGCAAAGATAGGGAAAGAGGGGTGGATTTTGTTTCAAGAGCTTCTGCTGTTAATAGTTTGTGGATAAAAAACTTTTTCATGATTGATAATATCTGCTTATACTGAATAATGCAGTTTTCTGCTGGGCCCTCACCACTGTTTCGGACAGATAGCTCATTCTACCTGGAGCGAAGTAGTTGTGTTGGTGTGGTCCTTCATAGCAAAACAGGGCTGAGCTGCTAACAGAGATTTAGTGCTCACAGTGTCTGGCCTTACCTGTTTGGGGTTAGCTCAAGTACCCACCTGCTGCATCCTCAGTATAGGTGAGTCGGGAGGGACTTCGCTAATTTTGGAAAAAAAATGGACCTGCCCTCATGAGTACTGTGTCCAGGTTTGGGGCCCCTAGCACAGGAAAGATGTGGACCTGTTAGAGCGAGTCCAGGGGAGCGCTACAAAGATGATCAGAGGGCTGGAGCACCTCTCCTATGAAGAAAAGCTGAGAGAGCTGGGGATGTTCAGCCTGGAGAAGAGAGCACTGGGGAGACCTCATTGCAACCTTTCAATACTTAAAGAGGTCTTATAAAAAAGAGGGAGAAGGACTCTTTACTTGGGTAGATAATGACAAGGGGGAATGGTCTTAAACTAAAATAGGGTAGATTTAGATTAGATATTTGGACAAAATTATTCATTCAGAGGGTAGTGAGTCACTGCAACAGGTTGCCCAGAGAAGCTGTGGATGCCCCATCCCTGGAAGTGTTCAAGGCCAACTGGATGGGGCCTTGGCCAACCTGATCTAGTGGGCGGCATCCCTGCCCATGGCAGGGGGATTGGAGTTAGATGATCTTTAAGGTCCCTTCGAACCCAAGCCATTCTATGGATCAAATCTTCCAGAGAGACAAAATGCCAGCTTTAAAGCTGCTTTTTCAGACCTTTAATTCTGGCCCAGGCAATCTTGTGCCCTGAGGGTAACAGAGTTCCTGAGGGGAGAGAAGAAGGAGGGGGAATGGGACAAGAGGCACGTTTAGGGTTGCTCCCTGCTGAGTATACTCAAAACCTGACTTCCCATTTGCTAAAAAGGCCTTTCCACAACCAGAGAGGAAGCAGGAGCCTCTCATCTAAGGGGGGATCAGTCAAACATGTGGCAAACAAAGTTGGTCGCCGCTAGGCCAGTCGCAGAACAGCCCTTGGGTAGCAGGGGGCCATAGGGGTGGCTTTTGTGAGAAGGATCTAGAAGCTGCCCCATGTTAGGTAAGGGCCCCACTGCTGGCCAGAGCCAGGCCAATAAGCGATGTTGTTTGGCACTTCTGTGAGAGCATATTTAAGACAGGGGAAAAAAAAAATGCTGCGCCACACAGCAGCTGGGAGAGTGAGAGGAGGGAGGAACAGCCTTGCAGGCGCCAAGGTCAGTGAAGAAGGAGGGGGAGAAGTGCTCCAGGCGCCGGAGCAGAAGCCCCCTGCGGCCTGTGGTGAGGACCATGGTGAAGCAGGCTGTCCCCCTGCAGCCCATGGAGTACCACGGTGGAGCAGGTGGACCTGCACCGACGGAGGCTGCGGCCTGTGGAAGACCCCTGCCGGAGCAGATTCCGGGCTGGACCTGTAGCCCGTGGAGAGGAGACCACGCAGGAGCAGGTGACCTGGCAGGAGCTGCTGCCCGTGGGGGATCCAGGTTGGAGCAGTTTGCTCCTGAGGGATGGACCCTGTGGTACGGACCCATATCTGGAGCAGTTCTTGAAGAGCTGCTGCCTGTGGGCAGCCCATGTCGGATCAGTTCAGCAAGGACTGCATCCCGTGGGAGGGACCCCACAGCACAGGGGAGGAGAGTGACCGAGAAGGAGCGGCGGAGAAGAAGCGCTATAGACTGACCATAACCCCCATTCCCCCATTCCCCTGTGCCGCTCGGGGGGAGGAGGTGGAAGAGGGTGGATGAAGGGGAATGTGCTTTTGGTTTCTTTCCTTTGTTTCTCACTTCTCTAGCTTGTTAGTAATAGGCAATAAATCTTACTATCTCCCTATGCTGAGTCTGTTTTGCCCGTCACGATAATTACTGTGTGATCTCCCTGTCCTTATCTCAACCCTTGAGCCCTTTTCATCGTATTTTCTCCCCCTTCCTCTTTGAGGAGGGGGAGTGAGAGAGAGCTTGGCCACCCACCCAAGTAAAATCACCACATGTTGCTACAGTTTAACCCAGAGAAAGCTGGGTTAAACTATACTTTTTTTTTTTTTTTTTTGGCATTTGGACCTGTCTCCCTGCCTGTTCTCTCTGCTTTCATTGTTAGGATGGTCTGGCACAGAAAGCTTGAACGCCACTTGAATCAGGAATGAAGTTCCCCAGTCAACACCACAGCATTCCTTGTCTTCCTTATGCTTTGAAGAAGAGGAACCTCAGTTTTAACATGCATTTGGGCTCTAAGAGCCACAAGTCTGTCTATGAGACAAGCTGTAGCCCTAGCATTGCCACTTGGCGTGTTGTGTGACTTTAGACAGGTCATTTTCCTATTTCCATTTCCCTTTGGATAAGTTTCTTTGTTTAAGCTGCTTAAAGTAGAGGCACTCTCTTACGTGCCACACAGAGTAGCAGCATGGAGAGCTGATCTCATTGTACCTGGAGATATCACCATTATAGTAATAATCACTGGTCCAGGTTAATTGTCAACTTTCTGTCTATATATGAAGCTTGTATTTACTTTGACATGTAGCACAGGGAAATGAGAGAATGCAAACAGACCATTTTTTGCTTAGAAGCCATCTAATGTAGTTCTTTTTTTTAATTTTTTATTTTTCACATTACCATGTATACAGATAAATTCATCATCTTGCTAAATGGGCTTTAAAAAAGCATCCTCGCAGCGTGTCTCTAGGCAAAATAAGCCATGCCATCATATAATGAGATTTGCAGAGTTTTTCAGAGCTGCAGGTTGCTTGTCAGGAGCAGCCCTGGTCTGCAGCACTGCTTTGTGCACAGAGAGGTGGTTTCATCTCCATTCCCACGTGCAGCCTGAAGCTCAAAGCCAACAATCTATCAGCTGTCCATCTGGGATCCCCTGGCACTGCTACATTGCAGGATTTTGATAGGTTTTAAGGCTGTTTTGGCCCAACAAATGCTCTGCAATAGATCACGGTGATTTCAGGCTCCCAGATCCTCTGGTACAATGGTGCGACTCCTTCCCCTGATAAATAATGAAAGCCCCAGATGCTCATTTGTGGTAAACATATTGCAAATAGGAAAAGGGAGGATTAGCTATAGATCGCCAGGGTTACTCATTCTGTATTTATGAGCAACAGAGGAAATGTAACAGAATGGGTGTTTCTGGAGAAAGAATAGCAGGTGTCTCTCGCACCATGGAAGATCACTACCCCCAGCACTAGCCTTGTCCTGTATTGAGCTAAGTTTATGGGCCTGAGTCATGGATGCATTATCTCAGCTTTATGCATTTAACTCAATAACCAAGTCAGCTCTGGGGTGAATGGGAAAAGTTACATTGGCAGCATCCCTCAGCGAGTGGGAAATTAATGCAATGAACCACTGGTTCTTTGGCTTGGTGCAAGACCTTGAAGGCGGTGGAAAAAAAAGTCTGTTCATAAGTAAAGAAACTCTCAGGATGCATTTATACAATCTTATACTCTTTTGATATTTTGTGGCATTTCTACAGGTCTTGCTCTGGTTAACATATTTAAACACACATTTTCAAGGTTAGTTTGACATTAGCACATTTATTGCTACTAGCATGCGATCATCCAAAGCACCTATTCTTTGGTGTAATGACCACACGGACACCAGGGTTCTTTTAGGATCAGTAACTGCTACTTCTTTATTGATGACATAACTTCATTCTCCATGTTGCATCTTCTGTTGAGGACAGGCTCCCTTCTTATACTATTTGCCCCACAGCAGTCCTTTTCCACTAACTATTCATTGGTCGACAACTTTGCCCAGCAACAGCAAACCCCCAGCAACTTCCATGCCTTAATGGCTGGAGTACAAGCCCTTTGAGACGGCAAGGCGACAAGGTGTCTCCTGAATCACCCTTCTTTGTTCCCTCTGAACTCTTTACATTCCTGATGGCCTCATCATTAAGAGTCTGATGTTATCACCAGCCATGGGGCTTGTCGACCCCCATGGCCACACTCCCACATCTCACCCTTCTTTATTAACATAAAAAAGCGCGATTAACACAAATTAAGAAAGCAAGATTAACACAAACTAAAACACAGAGAAAAACTACCAGGCATACTAAATCTATCTTTAACAAACTTTGCAACCACATCCCTGGGAGAGGCAGGCAGTGAGTGCTGCCCAGCCGGGGGGGCTCTGGCTGCCCCTCCAACTTCTGGAGTCCTTGTCTGTGAGTCCTGCATATGCCAGCGGGACCCTCCAATACATTGTTTTCTGCTTGAGCTGGAGTGCAAACCGCGGAGGAGAGTGCTGTGATCATGTTACGGCAAATGATGAGATGGCCGGACTGACCCATCGTGCTGACACCCATCTAGGACCGGCTCCTGTTAAAACTCAAGCACAACCTTGGCCCCAAGTTATTAGAGTGTAGGGCCCTTCCCAATGATTGGCGCTGTAATTTTTTACCATGACTTGTGCCCTTTCTTTAACGGAGTTTCTCCCAGATCTGTCTCCCAGATCTGTCTGTCGCCTTTTCTCCTGCATGGACAGATGCAGGACTATTCAGCTCAGCCTGCCTGGCTCAGTGTCCCAAAGTGTAGCACAGTTCCCTCCTATAATCTCCTGGCAGTCGGAGCGATGGAGGGTGTTATCGCTAATAGAGCAATATTTGCACCTTCCCTGGGGAACCTGAAAACCTTACACTGCCAAGTGCCAACGTGTGTGGCCTGAACATTATGAGCTGTCAGTAAAGGTCCTGTCAATAACTTCAGCAGAGTTATAGAGAGGTTTTCGTCTTCTGGGCACCTGATGGCTCACTGTCCCTAGTCCGTCAGCTCAATTTACTTCATCCGTGGTTTTCACTAACATTATTAGGATTACAGAAGTTTATTAGGGTCAAAACAGGCAAGCACCTCCACTCCTTTCCAATCCTGGCTGGTTCAAATACCTCCCAGAAAACAAAGGCAATATTGTGGGAATTCTCTCTTCTGTCTCTGTTGATATTCTCACCTAGGATAATGTCAGGAGCCTTTTAGTCCTGTATTTAATACGTAAAGCCAGTTTCCACCTGGTATTATTTCACCGTTGGGGGAACTGAGTCACAATAAGATTGAAATCTTTTTTTAGGAAAAGAATGAGTTAATAATACTAGTAGGAACAGAACAGACAATAAAACCCTTGTGTCTTTGATTCCTGTTGTGCACAATTAGCAATTTCCTCTTAGAGTATGAGTGGCTGTAATTAGGGAAATGGGTGGCTTTGCACAAACAAGGTATTTCCATTCAGTATTGAAAATATTGCCCAGCAGAAGTTTGATATCTATGTAGCTTCCCAGCACTGTCTGCATACTAGTAGGAAAATAATTTAGATATACATATATACATATGCATACACTTATCAGCACTCTGGTTTAATGGAACATTAAGATAATGCTGTGATAAGTTACAATGCACTTTTTATGGAAGCAAAAGCAGCATCTATATAAATATCAGATAGATGCATTATGATCTCCACAATTGCAATAAATAGCAGATGGCTATGCAGTAATGGGACACTAAAAAATATTTATCACATCTCCCAAGAGTACTGCCACTCCTAGTTGTTGTCAGGGTGAATGGCTAAGTCTGATGCGTGGCCTTTGGTACAGCACCTTTCCAAATATGCGGTGGCCTCACAAATTATGCAGGGGGTTGAGTGACAGTGACCTGGTCCTGATACAATCACCCAGGTTCCCCAAACTAATACTGCTCTGGGTATAGAGCAAGCTTGTGCTGGGATTATGTTATGGTTTTTAATGTCAGCTCAGTGGGTGTATGGATGAATTGTTCAGTAATATCCCTAATACTTGTTGGGTCTCTTTTTAACTGTCCTGCCAAGTGGAAATTTTGGAAAAGGGTCTCCTGGAGAAGGAATTTCCATGTGTAAAGCTGGATCTCACAGATCTGTCTATTCCCTCCATGTCTTCACCTGTCTGAACCCACAGGCATGTCTGTCCATGAGATGTCTGATTCATAATTCAAAATCAAACTGCCAAAGAAAAAGAGAGACTCAAATTGCACCCACATATTTTTATTTTTATTTTGTTAGCATTGTTAGTTTGAAACCTCAGGACTTCTTTCTTATGTTTCTGTTCTCTCTTTCAGTATGACTTTCTCTCTTTCTCCCCCTGTCCTTACTATTTTTTCATTGTTTCTTATCCTCATTGTTTCATTGTTTCTTATCCTCACATTCTGCATGTCCGTCCCTCTACTTCCCATTTTGTTTCCGTCTCATGATCTACTTGCCTTCCTTGTTCACTTCAGCATCCTCACACATGCTGTCAGCAGGGCTTATGGACTTCTGGCTGTTTAGTGACCTGTGTCATTTTAGTGCTCTAGTTTCTCTGAACCAGCTAGTCAGGTGCTTGTGCACTCTGTTGGCAAATGTGTGCTTCTGCTCTGGGCTCTTTCAGAGATGACGTGAGCATGTGTCATCCTCAGCTTGGGAAGGATGTGGCTCTTCAGACTAATGAAATATTTCCGATGTCCTCATTTTAGTCCATTATGAATGAGACATGATGGCCCTTATGGCTAGGCAAAGTTATTCAGAAGGTTTGCTGAATCTGCCTGTTTATAACTGAATAAAAGTACATGAATATGTTGTACGTGAATATACATGAATATATTTCTAAAGAAAAGACAGACAAGGATATATATCAGACATTTATTTGCAAATCTATATTATTTGTAGTATGGGTAGGAAATTACACTTGAGAAAAAATAAGTGAGATTGGTTCAGGTCATATCTGTAGCTGTCCATTCTGAAGCAAACACCTCTCTATGAGCTCCTTAGCCTACATCAGTCTCACAGTCTCACCTTCTCTCTGTTAATGAAACCAAGTTCCCAAGCATACGTGCAGGGAAAGGAACCTGCTCTGAAGTAGTTGCTAAAGATGATGTCTCAGTGAGGAGCTTTCAGCCTCCCAAAGCAAGTCTCAGCTCAGCACTACAAGTCAAGAATTCAGTGACCTTAGCAGTGGGTCTTTTGTGATCTTTTACAGAAACACCTGGCAACTAGCTGCCCTTGTTCACTTTTCACCTATGTTTATCCATTCTGTGGCTCTAGTGACATGTGGTGCATTAAAACCCTCAACTGATTGTATAAATGGAGAATGGAGACAAAATCATCCCATGTGATGATCAGGAGAAACCAAGCTTTTACTGCTGTCCCATCCACTTGCCTCTTGGGTGATCCTGGGCAACTTGCTTCTTCCGTCCACACCAGTGTTACCATCTGTAATGTTATTTCCCCACCATAAAAAGTCATTTGAAACTAGTGTGGGAAAACAGGTATGTTAAGAGTGTTTCAGACATTCAGAGCATATAGAAACCCCCTACACAGAGAAGCATTAGCTTCTTGAGAAAGCTAATGGTATGTAAAGGGAGGGAAAGTCTGCTGCTTCATTTTAGCATGGTGGCAGGCAAGCCAATCTCATAGTGTGTGCAGAGCAGCTATAGCAGCCCAGAGTGCTTCACCAATTAGTTACAGTTCACATTTCCCTTGTTTCATAAATCATGGGTTTATAAGGCCTGGTCACAATACCAGAAGTACGTGGTTAAAATGTTTTTTATTGGAGGGGATGGAGGCAGATGAAAAGGAAAGAATAAAGTATGCTTATAGCATGCTCCTTTTCTTTCTTTCTTTCTTTTTTTTCTGATATACACCAAAAAAGGAAGCTAGTTACTCTCAATACACAGAAGCTGAATAATTACCTCTGTTCCTTAAGGCAGTATTATCATATTCAATGTATTTTTTCATTAAGCTTATCAGACAGAGATCAATAAATGTAGAAGAGTTCTCTCTTCCCCGTAGCAGTGAGTGCTAATGGTGCTGAATTGCTGTGATACTGCACACCTCTCTGAAAGAAACAAATGCTGTGCACTCCATTAGAAACCTAAGAGTCTTTCCTACAACCAGAAGAAATCCCCTTTTTGAGCCTTGATGAACTGAAAATTCATCTACAAATCCACCATTAGTGTAGGCAAGCATCTCTTATTTTCTGAGCCCCCAACTAATGCCATTCAGGCAGGAGACAGGAGGACTGCACACTTGGTATCCTCTTGATATTTGTTTAAAATGCAAAATCTCACATGTACACAGACTCACTACAATTATAACTGTGAATGTTGAAAAAATAAAGTTTTGCACATATGAGAGCCAGCAGACTCAGCAGAGGCAAGCGTGATTTCGTGACTGTCATTTTTCACCGACTGTCACCATCACACATGCTAGTTGTACTTACTGGTTGATTGAGATGTAAATATGGAGTCATTCCACTAAAACCTCTTTCTGGCACTTTTTCAGGGCATGAAAATGTCTGGAGATTCTGTAAGCCAGCGTGGAATAGAACACTAGTTCAAGGAAAAAGACAGCTTTTGTTTGGTGTTCATGTCTTCCTTCCCATTTCACCATTAATAAATCAGAATCAGAATTAACTTTTACTTAGTATAGCTTTTATTTTTAAAGAAAGAAAATAAATCAGTTTTACTTCTTCAAGTCTTGGTAGTAGAATTTATCCTGGAAATAAAGACTATACCACTGAGATAGGTACATTTGAATTATTCACTCCAGTCAATATAGGAGAAGTGGTCATTTTTCCAGTATGGTTCATCTGAGTTTTGTGTTTACATTTATTCCTGTGAAACCCAACCAGCAAGATTTAACAAAAAGAGTCTCTCTGAAAAAGCACAGACGTGAATGTGTGTCTTCCAATTGACCAAACTGAAAAATGACCTTCTGTCTCTGGGAATATTAATTCAAGATTCATAAAGATAAAATAGAAGTTAGTTTTAATTCATCCATATCTTTAAACATGGTGAATCACACATCTTCTATGAAAGGTCCCAGGAACAGAAATGTGAAAAAATATCAGTGTGTATTTTCAATGGTGTTGCTCACAGCGCTTAGGTTAATGACTAGATTAAGAAGTCCTGGATCTACTGATTTGAGTAGAGCAATTAGAGTTTCTATAAGTAGAGGATGTCCTGGGGTTTATTAAATGAATATCATATCAAAGAGAGGGTGAAGAGAAATTTTATTCTTTGGCACAAAATATTTCCAAGGGATTCCCACTGAAATACTTCAGAATAATTCAGGGAAAGAAAAAAAAAAGATTGCAAAGAAGTAGTTTTCTCTTGAAATGTAACCTGTTTCCCTGCAGCATCTTGGCACTTGTAACAATTCCTGAAGTATGAGGTACTCTTGGGATTGTTCAGCCATCATGTTTAAATAACTGGGTTATGCAGTTTACTGTTATCTTTTGTATTTAGATTGAGAACAAATGTTGCCATTTCCTGGTTTGTCAAATTTAACTTTGCTTTTGCTTTGGCTGAGGGGTCCCTGGTGAAAACACCATGTAGTTTATTTGCACTTCATTTGTAAAGCAGATAGGTGTGGATAAATACACACAAGTTAAAAGTAAACTGTTGTGGAAGCTAGAATATGCATTTTACACTGCTTAAATTTCATTTAACCTCTCTCTGCAAGACTTTGGGGGCCTGCAGACAATGTTGGTACTCTGCGGGTATATTTTATACCCAAGATAAACCCATATTTCTGTGGATATTTATCCTAGCTGGGCTAAATCTATGTATTCAGCTTTTCTCCATCATGATAAATTGTGTCTGTTCTGCCTTTGTCTTTTCTGCCATTGTCATTTTCTTAACATGTATGAAATGCCTCGTTCTGTACTAACTAAAAGGATCAAGCTGATCCCTTATATAATTACCTTTTATCAGCTTTCCACAGATAGATCTAGCCATCTTGATTCTGTTGCGTAAAAACATTTGATAGTGCGAGAAACACTCTGTAGCCAATAACATAGGCTTAGGCGAGGATCTCAGTGAAGTAGCATTTTTATTCACGATTGCAATGGCGGGCGTCCCACAAGCAGGAGCGCGCCTACTAGTCACATAGTACAGTTTATATACTTTCTTTCTCGATGGCCAGGACCCTCCCCTGTTTCCCCACTGAGTGGGTAATCCAGGTTCACAACCTGTCCGATGCTTCACAGACAATACATGGCCTTCAGTTGCCGGCCTGTTAAATTTCAAATTTGACTTTTTTACTGTTTGAAGTGGTAATGTTTCTTCACTTATCTGACTTGACTTAACACCGTGATTTTCACCTAATTGTTCTAAGGAGTCTGGTTGTCTGCATTTTACAAGGTCGCTTGCTAAGTTTTCTTATCACTGCAAACATATCTCAATACCCCATTCCTTACCTTTAAACAATGTAACTCTGCAAAAACAACATTTTTATTCCCACAATTCCTCCCTTCTCTTCTTTATAAATTGTTGATTTTTGCAAA
Source organism: Anser brachyrhynchus (assembly GCF_964034855.1). Classification (NCBI taxonomy): domain Eukaryota; kingdom Metazoa; phylum Chordata; class Aves; order Anseriformes; family Anatidae; genus Anser; species Anser brachyrhynchus. The sequence continues at coordinate 87,000 of NC_137704.1, forward strand.
ACTTTTCTCTAAGGTGTAATTTGGTAGATATCTTCCTCTTCTTCACTTTCTTTGCATCACCTTATCTGAGTAAGGTGGTGGCTCCATGGTCATTTGTTTCAATAGTGCATTTTCAATTAACCACTGTACTAGTCCACTTACACAGGGGATAGTGCAACAACCAATGGCTGTGAAAACTCCTGTTACTACGATCAAGGATGTAAATATGGACATTACCATCCCTTTCCATTTACCAAACCAAGATTCCAAACATCTTGTGATGGAAGCGTCTGTACCTAAGTTTTCTGCCAATTCACTGGCAAGGGTGGTAAGCCCTTGCAATGCTCTAGTTACTGTGCCATCCGGGGCAGTATTGTTGGGGATAAAAGTGCAACAATGGTTGCTCAGTATCACACACACACACCTCCTTTCTCCGCAAGCATCATATCTAATGCTATTCTGTTTTCCTAACCATTTTGCTGGTGGCATCTAGTTGTTCAGCGATTCCTCTTATCTCATCCCTTGTATAATTTATGAATCTCTGCTGATTATAATAAATATAAGTAATCCAATCCACATTCTTATTGATTGTTACCCACCAGAACAGTGACTCAAACCCTGCAGCAATTTGATTCCTGGCTTCCTGTTCATCGGGAACTCCTCTAGGCACCCCAATAGAATCTATGTACGCTCTATCATCAAATGATACTCCTAAGCTTCTTTTACTTCTTCTGAGTATTTGTGATGTTTCTCTTTCAAATGGCAGGGTGAAGGGTATAGCTAATTGAACAAGTGCACAAGTCCCTCCCCAATTAGATGGTAGGGTGGACCATAAGATCTTCCCTCCACAGTACCACCAGAGATCTGTCTTCAGCATCTGTGGTGGTTTTACTCGGGTGGGCAAACAAGTTCCACCACAAACGCTCTCTCACTCCCCCTCCTCAAAGAGGAACGGGGAGAAAATACGATGAAAAGGGCTCAAGGGTTGAGATAAGGACAGGGAGATCACACAGTAATTATCATGACGGGCAAAACAGACTCAGCATAGGGAGATAGTAAGATTTATTGCCTATTACTAACAAGCTAGAGAAGTGAGAAACAAAGGAAAGAAACTAAAAACACATTCCCCCTCATCCACCCTCTTCCACCTCCTCCCCCCGAGCGGCACAGGGGAACGGGGGAATGGTGGTTATGGTCAGTCTATAGCACTTCTTCTCCGCCGCTCCTTCTCGGTCACTCTCCTCCCCTGTGCTGTGGGGTCCCTCCCACGGGACGCAGTCCTTGCTGAACTGATCCGACATGGGCTGCCCACAGGCAGCAGCTCTTCAAGAACTGCTCCAGATATGGGTCCGTACCACAGGGTCCATCCCTCAGGAGCAAACTGCTCCAACCTGGATCCCCCACGGGCAGCAGCTCCTGCCAGGTCACCTGCTCCTGCGTGGTCTCCTCTCCAAGGGCTACAGGTCCGGCTGAGAATCTGCTGTGGCAGGGGTCCTCCACAGGCCGCAACCTCCATCAGTGCAAGTCTACCTGCTCCACCATGGTCTCCTCCACGGGCTGCAGGGTGGAATCCTGCTCCACCGTGGTACTCCATGGGCTGCAGGGGGACAGCCTGCTTCACCATGGTCCTCACCACAGGCCGCAGGGGACTTCTGCTCCAGCGCCTGGAGCACTTCTCCCCCTCCTTCTTCACTGACCTTGGCACCCTCAAGGCTGTTCCTCACTCCTCTCACTCTCCCAGCTGCTATGTGGCGCAGCATTTTTTTTCCCTGTCTTAAATATGCTCTCACAGAGGTGCCAAACAACATCGCTTATTGGCTCGGCTCTGGTCAGCAGTGGGGCCCTTACCAAACATGGGGCAGCTTCTAGATCCTTCTCACAAAAGCCACCCCTATGGCCCCCTGCTACCAAAACCTTTCCACTTATGCCCACTACAGCATCTCAAGTGTTGAGCAGTTTCCCATCAGGTCCTCGGTAACATTCAAGGTCCTCGTGCACAAGGCAAATTCTCCCAGATGCCGGGTAGCACTCACACCCTGCCGTGAGAGGCAAGCTGTATGGTTACCTATAGCTGTAGAGAATGCAGGGGAAACCCTGATATTGCTATCACGCAAGGAAGGGAACAGCAAAGAGAGAGACTTACAGGCCTCATTTCCCCAGGCAGTCTTTTCTTGGTAGAGTGCAATCATACATCGCATCCCCTGGGAATCCTTGGTCCACCCCAATGGGAAGGGCACTATCTGGGCAATCGGTCGTCCTGAGACACAAGCATAGCAATTGCTATGGTTGAGACTCTGGACAGTATATTTGACCCAATCTATCCAGGCATTCACATCCCCATACCCTGTTTCAATCTCAAAGGTTTGCCTAAGATCTTTTGTTTCTTTAACTGTGACAACTGCCGCATTTCAAAGAGGGCCTCCTCTTTTCTCCTCGAGTTTCTCCCTAACTTTGGTGGCAATAGAGGATCATTTCCATTTAGCTATTGTCAGTCTGGCTGTTGCGTCTCTCCCAGTTACGTCTGCTCCGAGACCATAAGTACAGTTAGTAATGTAATCAGCCTAATTGTTAAAGTTATTGTATTGCATTGTAGATGCTGACAATTGGGCTGAACAGTTCCTTTAAATAAGTTAATTGTTTAACCACATGAAGTCAAAAGTTGTGGTCGGCTTATGTGACGACCCTTTATTATTGGTCGTCCACTATACATTAGTCCATGTTGGGCAAGGGGGTCCTTCAAACATCCCACTAGTCTTAGGTTCAGGACAGAGATATTTGTTCTCTCTGCTCAGTTGTCGTTGGACATTTAAATCCATCAAACGTGATGGACTGTGGTACATAACCCTCTGTCACATTCACCCATATTTTGATGGGTTATCCCATCTTTGCTATTATCTGGTCATGCCTTTTCCAAGTTGCCAATTGACCAAGGCCTTCTCTGAGGCCTACAATCACCAGAAACAAAATTAATAGTTGATTTCTCCGTCATTATTTTTAAACCTTAGGTTTCCAAATAATTATCAATACAAAGAATAAGATGTACACTACTACTAGAACAAAAACCCCTTGGGAGCACTTTGACTTGCTATAAGCCAGTCTTTTCTCTCAGTCACAGAATCACAGAATCACAGAATCGTCTAGGTTGGAAGAGACCTCCAAGATTACCTAGCCCAACCTCTGACCTAACACTAACTAGTCCTCCACTAAACCATATCACTAAGCTCTACATCTAAACGTCTTTTAAAGACCTCCAGGGATGGTGACTCAACCACTTCCCTGGGCAGCCCATTCCAATGCCTAACAACCCTTTCGGTAAAGAAGTTCTTCCTAATATCCAACCTAAACCTCCCCTGGCGCAACTTTAGCCCGTTCCCCCTCGTCCTGTCACCAGGCACGTGGGAGAATAGGCCAACCCCCACCTCGCTACAGCCTCCTTTAAGGAGGCTATCCTGCAGAGAGCGATAAGGTCACCCCTGAGTCTCCTCTTCTCCAGGCTGAACAACCCCAGCTCCCTCAGCTGCTCCTCGTAAGACTTGTAGTGAGGGGCCCAAAACTGAACACAGTAATCGAGGTGCGGCCTCACCAGAGCCGAGTACAGGGGGACAATCACCTCCCCAGTCCTGCTGGCCATGCTGTTTCTGATACAAGCAAGGATGCTGTTGGCCTTCTTGGCCACCTGAGCACACTGCTGGCTCATATTCAGCCGACTATCAACCAGTACTCCCAGGTCCTTCCGTGCCAGGCAGCTTTCTAACCACTCATCTCCCAGCCTGTAGTGCTGCTTGGGGTTGTTGCGCCCCAAGTGCAGGACCCGGCACTTGGCCTTGTTGAACTTCATACAGTTGACCTCAGCCCATCGGTCCAGCCTATCCAGATCCTCCTGCAGAGCCTTCCTTCCCTCGAGCAGATCGACACACGCACCTAACTTGGTGTCGTCTGCAAACTTACTGAGGGTGCACTCGACCCCCTCATCCAGATCATCAATAAAGATATTAAAGAGGACTGGCCCTAGTACTGAGCCCTGGGGGTCTCCACTAGTGACCGGCCTCCAACTGGATTTAACTCCATTCACCACGACTCTTTCGGCCCGGCTACCCAGCCAGTTTTTAACCCAGCGGAGCGTATGCCAGTCCAAGCCCAGAGCAGCCAGTTTCTGGAGAAGAATGCTGTGGGAAACGGTGTCAAAAGCCTTACTGAAATCAAGGTAGACAACACCCACAGCCTTTCCCTCATCCACCAAGCGCGTCACTTTTTGTCATAGAAGGAGATGAGGTTCGTCAAGCAGGACCTGCCTTTCATAAACCCATGCTGACTGGGCCTGATCGCCTGGTTGCCCTGCAAGTGTCGCGTGATGACACTCAAGATAATCTGCTCCATGAGCTTCCCTGGCACTGAGGTCCAACTAACAGGCCTATAGTTTTCCGGGTCTACCCTCCGGCCCTTCTTGTAGATGGGCGTCACATTTGCTAGCCACCAGTCGACTGGGACCTCCCCTGATAGCCAGGACTGCTGATAAATGATGGAAAGCGGCTTGGCCAGCTCTTCCACCACTTCTCTCAGTACCCTCGGGTGCATCCCATCCGGCCCCATCGACTTGCGCACATCTAAGTGCTGTAGCAGGTCGCCAAACATTTCCTCGTGGATTCTGAGGGCCACATTCTGCTCCCCATCCCTTTCCACCAGCTGAGGGTGCTGGGTATCTAGAGAACAACTGGTCTTGCCGCTAAAGACTGAGGCAAAGGAGGCATTAAGCACCTCAGCCTTTTCCTCATCTCTCGTCACCAAGTTTCCCCCCGCATCCAGTAAAGGATAGAGATTCTCCTTAATCCTCCTTTTCGTGTTAAGTCACACTCATTAGTTACCTGTGAAAATAAAAGGTTAGTTTACAACTGTAAGCTTTTATCTTGCTCAGAGTCCACTCTGAGACTTTTCTTTTTGATTTTAACTTTCAGCAACTCTTCTGTAGGAACGACTTCCCAGGTACTAGGGTCGACGGATGCCTTCACTCGAGTATAGTGAGTCCATCCTTTTTCCACAGTTCCTATGGCTGTTTCAGTGGTTAGTAGTACTTGGAAGTGTCCTTCCCATTCAGGACGGAGTTGATCCTTTCCAGGTCCGATTCAGGACCCAATTTCCCACGGGTCCTGAGAGATGACAAAGAAGAGGACAACCCCAGAATACAGTTCTTAAGAAAACTCTCTTGTTTCGAATTGTGGTATCTCATCCCTTCTGCCCAGATAGGGGAATCCGAACAGCATCTCATATGGTGAAATTCCTATATCCTCTCTTGGTGCTGTTTGAATCTGTAGGAGTGCTAAAGGTAAGCATTTTACCCAAGGAAGTTGGGTTTCTAACACTAATTTAGTTAATTGCTTCTTTAATGTCTGGTTCATTCGCTTTACCTTCCCAGAAGAGGAGGGGTGCCAGGGGGTGTAAAAATCCCACTCAATCTCTAAGGCCTGCATTAACCCTTGCAGTACTTGTGAAGTGAAATGACTTCCTTGATCTGAATCAATGTTTTCAGCTATGCCATATCTAGGGACTATTTGCTCCAGTGATACCTTAGCCACCGTGTTTGCAGTGGCAGATACGGAGGGGAAAGCTTACACCCATCCAGTCACGTGGTCAGTTAGGACAAACAAGTACTTAAGTCTCCCTGCTTTAGGTAACTCAGTAAAGTCTACCTGTATACTTTGGAAAGGTCGAATCCCTGGCTCCCGTCCCCCTCTAGGTGGGTTACGGATGACCTTTTTATTTACCTTTTGACATATGGTACATCCTCTGCATATTTGCTTCACTAAAGTGTATATTCCTACACAGACGTACTTTCTGAGCTCAACATCACACATTGCTTGCACCTCCCAATGACCCTCTTGATGTAAAACGATTAATATTTGCCTCATTGGTGCTTTATTCAGCATTTCTCTCCCATCACGGAGTATCCATTTTCCCTCAGACTTAGTGGCTCCTGATTCCCTAAAAAAAATCTTTCTCTTAAAACTTTTTAGTTCTTTCTTAGTTTTCAACAATTCCCTGAATCCTCTCTGGATTTATTCTTCGTTTTCCCTCAGACATTAGATGCCTTAAATACCTGACTTCTCTTTCTACATATTGTAATTTATTTTTCAGTACTCCCAAGCCCTGCTTTCCCAGAAAGTTGAATAGCTTGCTAGTAGCTTCCTTCACAAGTGTTTTCACCTGTCCTGACAATAAAAGATCATCCACATATTTGTAACAGTAACACCTCCTCGGGAGGTTGGAATTCCTCCAAAATCTGTTCTAGAACTTGCCCAAATAAATTGGTGGCCCTGTAAACCCCTGAGGTAAAACTGTCCATCTGTATTGTTGCTTCCACCCCCATTTCAGGGTCTTTCCAGTCAGAGGTGAATTTATCTTTGCTCTCAGGGCCTGAGAGCACTCCATTAATAACACTGTTATTCCAGTCTAACGATTTACTATTTGAATGCCCGATTTCATCATCAAATCCCTTCCCAACAAGTTAGTCCCTGCCTTGGGTACATACAATAATTGCCCAGAGATCATTTTATCCCCTAGTCTCAGCTTGGTATCCCCCCAAAAGTGGCACTGTTATCCCAGCCCCTTCTACCCCCATCACTTTTTAGGGTTTCATTAGTTAATTTAATCCCTGATACTTTACAGGCCAGTAATGACCTAGCTGCCCCAGTGTATTGGGTTTGATGGCAAGGTTCGGGGGGGGTGGCTGCAGTGGCAGCCCCCACGAGGAGAATCCAGAAGCCTCCCCGTGGCAGATAAGGGACAATTTCATCCGGCCCCAAAGGGGCCCACGGCTGCCCAGAGCCAAGCCATGAGCAACGCAGTCCGTGCCTCTGTGAGAGCACATCCAGGTAAATGAAAACAAAAAAACAAACACAAACCTTTTGCTCAACAGCAGCTGGGAGAGCGAGGAGTGAGAAACCTCCCCGCAGACACTAAAGTCAGCACAGAAAGAGGTGGAGGAGGCGCTCCAAGCACCGGAGCCGAAGCCCCCTGCGGCCTGTGGAGAGGCCCCTGGTGGAGCAGGCTGCCCCACCGCTCCCCCCTGTCCCTCCCCGATACTTGGGAAACTGACCAATGTGAGAAACACTATGTAGCCAATGACTTAGGCTCAGGCGAGGATCTCAGTGAAGTAGTAATTTATTCGCAATTGCAATGGCGGGCGTCCCACAAGCAGGAGCGCACCTGCTAGTCACACAGTACGGTTTATATACTTTGTTTCCTCGATGACCGGGACCCTCCCCTGTTTCCCCACTGAGTGGGTAATCCAGGTTCACAACCTATCCGATGCTTCACAGACATGGCCTTCAGTTGCCAGCCTGTTAAATTTCAAATTTGACTTTTTTACTGTTTGAAGTGGTAATGTTTCTTCACTTATCTGACTTGACTTAACACCGTGATTTTCACCTAATTGTTCTAAGGCGTCTGGTTGTCTGCATTTTACAAGGTCGCCTGCTAAGTTTTCTTATCACTGCAAACATATCTCAATACCCCATTCCTTACCTTTAAACAATGTAACTCTGCAAAAACAACATTTTTATTCCTACGTTTTCAGTCCAAGTCAAACAAGACAAAACATCATTATCAGGACTGAGACTGGTCAACAGCTTTACTAGGAAGATCTCAGTTCTTTGCTAGCTTATACTGTCATGAAAGCAATCTGACCCCCAGCAACTAAGGGTCAAACACTCAGTTACCACTTTTTAGTTATTAGTAGACATGCATCATATCTAAAACCACATCATATTCAGCAGTGAGAATTAAATCGGTTTATAGCAAATGGCCTTGTTTTTATTGCTGGAAATGGTCTTTGGGTAGCTAATAAGCTGCTGCTAAAGGGTACTCTGTCTGCTTGGGTTGTATGCACTTGTAAATAGAGGAGGCTGGACCTCTTTTCCTAGAAATTTGTAACAAATGACTTTGCTTTGCTGTGCAGCAGCAAGGGTTCATGTCTAAGCTGTCTATCCCCACGTCTGCTCATTTAGAATGTCACATCAAAATTAAAGTTATGTAGAAAATAAAATCATCTCTGAAATGCACAAAATGTTAGAGCTTTGCTTCTCCCACATATTTGCATTCGTCTCCCTGCTGTCCCAGAATGGAGAAGTAGAGGGAAGGATATGATCACAGATCTCATTGTAGCTCTGACACCACATCCCGTGCCATGGGCTGAAACATTCAAAGAGTGGGGTAAGACTGCTTGTGGGAGGACATTGTGGCCTCCTGCAGAACAGTAAACCCTGTATTTAATTGAAGTACTTTTTCCACAAGGAACCTGCAGAGTGGTGTAGAACGCCTCTGCCTAGCAGGATTTCTCATTATGAAAGTTAATCATTGAAACTCTTATTAAGCTAATAAATGTCTACAAGGTGGTCATGCTGTTGCAATGATGAACGTTCTCTGGGTAAAGATGGCTGTTGGGTATCAGGCCATCCCAAGCTGTGTATGTTAGGTTGTCTTGCTAAAGGCTAATCAAAGACCTGGAGGGGATCAGAGGAGCAGTTTCAGGGGAAGGAGATCTATGGCTTAGATGGTAAGAAGGTTTTTCCCAATGTCTGGGGGAAAGTTTGAGACCACAAGAATCTGCAATTCAGAACAAAACTAAAAAGTGTGAACTATTGTGTACCAAATCTCAGAAAGCCTTTGCACTACATTTGCAAATACATTGAAACCTGATCTCATCTGTGGTATCTAGATACATTTCTATCATATATAAAGTTTGAATTAATGCCTTTATTTAAAGCTTTTTTGTGAAGATTGAAAAACTGTAATTAATTATTTTTGCTTTTGTTTTCCATTTTGAGGTACATTATTTCTTGCTTCAATACTACATCATATGGGGTAGTTTGATCTTGTATCCCTATTATTTAGGAAACAAGCAATTTCACACTTAAAGCCTTTAGTAAATGTTTTACAGGAGATGAAAAAAAGGACTGGGTGAAATCTATTAAACCCTTCTGATGATGTGAACATTTCCCTGAATCCTTTATCATCATTAGCTATTAGAGCCATGTTCATAACACCCTTTTGATCCATTACTTAAATATAAATTGCATTCTCTCTGGCTTTGTCCATTTACAAGGCTTGCAAATCAAAGCAATTATCATATTTTCCAGTGGCTGAAGTCACTTACATTTGGCCTTTGGCCTTATAAATCCTCATGAGGAGCATGTTTTTGTACAGTACCTAGTGTATCCTAGGCCATTATATAACCTTTAAAATCATATGAAAATCAACTGATATGTTGGAAATGATAATCATATTGAAGGAAATATAATGAAAATTTACAGCATCTAATTCTAGGCACCTAATTTATATATCTGCATTAGGTGTCTAGTAACCACAGGCTTCACAGATAAATGGTGGTAACAGCAGTCTAATTTAAGGTCTCTGAATTGCATTGTGAGTTATTTTTCTTTATGGAACACATATAAAGGCTATGGACACCAGCCTCTAAACAAAGATATGTAAGTAAATTGCAAAGTTAAACAGAGCTAGTAGCCTTGCTTTTTCCTCCATCCAACCTGAATTCCAAGTCCAAAATAGGGAGAAGAGAGCATTGGCATCCCAGCCTGAAAGAAATTTCTATAAAGTCAATGGACATGAGAATGCAATTCATTTGAGTACATGGGTCTTTTTTAGAAAATGATTAATATATTCTAGCGCCTTTATTGCCGGGAGTGGAACCCTTCAGTGCAGTCACTTTGAGTTAGGAAAGGCATCTTTTGTTCCAGTTCAGTTTAAGCTTTATAGTGGACTGAACTGACTAGGAATACTGGCAGAACAGGATCTCCAACACCTCAAATGTGAGTATGCACTTTCACTTCTTTACAGGATTTCAGGAAACCAAAACAGATGTGGAATAGTCGTTCTGGACTCCTTCCATGCATAAAAGTCCTAAACTACCCTGTAAATGTGGGCTAATTAGCTGCTGCCATAAGTTATGGGAGGTCATTCTGTACTGGATTTCATAAAGTATCACTATATTTAAAAGCAATGATTTAATTTTTTTAATTATTCATGGTCTTTTCTGTGCTTTACTCATAATGTTATTAACAGAGTAAAAAAAGTGACAGGTGAATCAGTAGGGCATGACAATAGATAAACTTCTTAAGTATGTTGTAAGCTTTTAGAGAAGAAAATCTTTTATGTTTGTTCAAGCACCAGTCCATTCATCCCCTTTCTAGGAAAGATTGGGAACAAATTTAAGTTGCAGAAGTGGATGCAGTATTCCTCATGTCATCTGCTAAGTGCCAGGCCAACAGCAGCTGAGGGCTGCAGGGCACACAGTACTCTGCTTTTGCCCACACACCAGCAAGTCCTTAAACAACCCATTGACATTATTTTGCCATCTCCAAAACCCTGTGACCGATTTCTAAGACTGAGTTAACATTAGCAACTTCAAACCAGAACATTCATCAAAACCCAGACTCATTAGCAAGCCAAGGATAAGCAAGGCTGCTGCCTGCTCACTCTGTTGTGCAGGGATAATGTGGCAGAGAGCAGATCCTCCACACAGTTTAATTTAAATCCCTGTGATTGTACTTTGCTTCTTTAAAGGCAAGGATGTGTGCAATCATCATCACATGGCATGAATATTAAGGTCAGATGCAATCTCCTGCTGCCAGAGTAGGAGTTCACTTACAATTCACCTACTTTCACAGATTTGATTGCATCGATTACTAGCAAAACCATGGCTCTCTTACAGCCAGGTTCCCCCGTTAGCTTCTTAAGAAAGCAGGCTGCAAAGTGGCTCCACCTCATCAATTATAATTAGACATTTCTTTTCTTCCAGTTGTTTGCAGAACTGGAACTTGTTAGAGTACTGATTTGTAATATTAATTGCAAAGTTAATTTTACCTTGACATACTTCTAAATCACTGGTATAAAATGAGAATTATTATTATTTTTCCACCCTTGTAACTGAAATCAAGTGTTTTGTGAACTTTTGCTCTGCCATGCCTAACATTCTCTTGGCAACACTGAAATCTATTTGGGAGTTTGAGCTGTAAGTTGCTTTCCTTTCCCACAGATCTGTATCTGTTTATGCCAGATTGAAAGATCTCAAAGGGATCCTGGTCAGTATTATCTAGCAAAAACTTTGATTTATATTGATTCACATTAATTCAGTATACTCTCCTGCTTTTTGAGATCTTTCCTAAATTCATATTTACCACCATGGAGTTCATAATCCTCAGCAATGCACTCACTGAATTATTTTTTCTTTAATCGACTAGTGCAGTGTATCCCTCACAGAGGGTAGGTAATATTGCATCACTGTCATCTCTGTCATAACTAGATTTCAGAGTACTCTAGTAAATGAAATGAAGCTAAAAGAAGGTAAATCAAGTAAATGAAAAGTCTTTGGGATTTCCTAAATAATTGGGCTTAGGGGTATCACTGAAATTTAGGTCACATTTTTAATACGAGCAAGTCTCTGGAGTGATCCAAGATTGCTGGTGCTTGGACTCCTTAACAGAGAATGTAAAAAAATGCAAGTGGAAAACAAAAGAAAAAGAAAAAGAAAAGGTCCTTAGGCTTAAAATGAAAGATGATTTTTTTTTTCCTCTTATGGAAAGCTGTGGCTTGCCTGTTGCACAGACCTACAGCCCCAACTACAATCTGTTCTTTTCCAACTACAGTCCTCAGTCCTCTCTTTTCTGAATCTCCATTGTTCTTCACAGAAAAGGCCTCCTTCAGAAAGAAAGAAATAAAAATTACCTTTATATTTGTTCTTTCTCTGTATGCAAATGTTAAATTTTCACAAGGCACAAACATTAAAATGTGTATCTGAATATCAAATTTTACATCAATTTCATTGTTACAGAAGTTGTTGCCAACGAAATCTGCCTGTTGACAACTGCAGTAATTAGATTTACAGCGGACTGAAATCTTAGTCCTGTTTATTGTCATTAGTTATCTACACAGGTATGGGTATATTGATAAGTAGGTCAATAGGTAGATCAACAGACAGCCCTAAATGTAACCCATTTTTCTGTCTAGTCTCTGAACTATTCAGATATGAACAAGCTCTAGCCTAAAAGCTGTCTACATATCCAACTAAGAGATAATGTATTTTAGTTCAAGTTCTGCACTTCTGTTCTACAGACAAGCTCGAGCTCTGGCTTCTGTGCTATAAATATCTCAGACCTGCCCACCTCAGTGCATCTGGAGAGGACATACAGCCATTTGACTTCACTCGTAAGGACAAACCCTGTGTCATTAAGGTGTCAGGGAGAGCTCCTTCAAGGTTGCTGCAAGCCATTCTTTGCCACCAAGAGGATTATCTGCAGCCTCTAGCAAGCTTTCAGCCTGGAGAAAACCACATCTGCTGCCAGAGCCTGAATGGAACAGATTTTCATTTTCTCATTCACCATCCCTAACTGCTTTGAGATTTTTATATATTTTCATGTATGCATGTATATATTTATATTTATATGCTCAGTCAATTTAACTCATTTAATTTAGGCACCTAAGCTGTGCTTGTTTTTCAGACACTTCATGAAATAATCCCTAAAAGCAGGTGTCGAAGTTCCCTGGTCTGTTAATGGGATGTGGAAGATGACTATTGGAGACTTCCAGTTGGGGATGTCCATATGGAATCCCATCTTCTAACCTATGGACTTAGACTCTTATGTACTCAGAGGAGATCAGAGGAGATAATGTGAAGTGTGATGGCTGTGCTGTGAATCATACTTTTGGTATATATAAAGTGGGGGAAAAAATGTGTCCCACTTCCTATGAGTAGACTGTAGCCCTGAACCAGCACAGTGTCTGTCAACTTCATTGGTGTTCCCAACGGGGCTTTTAGAAAGTCCTTACCAGACTAATAGTTTTTCATTGCCCTTCCTTCAGCCGTGTTCTACATTTAAGACAAGAATTTCTACAACTCCATCTGCACAATACTGCTTCAACTGGATTTTCTTTCAGGAGCCAGACAATTCTTAGTTAAAAAGAAAAAGAAAAAAAGACTTGAGGATGTCTCCATGAGGAGCTAATAGCATAAACTGCCACCATTTTATAAAATAGAATACCTTTTTTTAATAAAATATTTTGTGGTTATTCAGTGGTGAACAGTATTGATTTCTATGCATGTCCTTTGCTTGCTCAATTGCTTCTATAATAATAAAAGCATAATGCATGTTAAACAGACTTGGCTGATTTTGAAGTTTTATTTTTCCATACTTGCTGATACAATGCTTACAGTTTGGCAACACATTAGAACCCCATATGTCCAACTTGTTATTTTTTACTGTAGCATCTTAGAAGCAATTTGATTTTTATTTACTGATGAATGATCAAAGACAAAAAAAAATGTTGAGAGGCTGATAAGAGAAGCCTTTCCTAAGAGATTTCTGACTAGTTCGAGAAGTGGTTTTAGTTGCACTTTTTTTTTTCTTGCCTAGGTAAAAATGCCCAAGGTTGCAAAATCAAGCCAAAAAAAAAAAAAAACCCTTCAACCTAATGTGGACAAAGATAAGATCTGTAATATTTTCAACAGCTGCATTTTGAATAGGAAAAAAAGAAGTAAGAAGGACTTTCTTTTTCTCTTCAGAACATCATATTTGTTGAAGAGACTGCTCATATATGTAATGTTTCCTTTGTAAGTAGTTGTAGTATCACAGTAAAGAAGAGATTTACTAACAAATTCCCAAACAGCTAAAGTTCTCTGTAAATATGATTTGGACTTGGAATTCAGGTTGGATGGAGGAAAAAGCAAGGCTACTAGCTCTGTTTAACTTTGCAATTTACTTACATATCTTTGTTTAGAGGCTGGTGTCCATAGCCTTTATATGTGTTCCATAAAGAAAAATAACTCACAATGCAATTCAGAGACCTTAAATTAGACTGCTGTTACCACCATTTATCTGTGAAGCCTGTGGTTACTAGACACCTAATGCAGATATATAAATTAGGTGCCTAGAATTAGATGCTGTAAATTTTCATTATATTTCCTTCAATATGATTATCATTTCCAACATATCAGTTGATTTTCATATGATTTTAAAGGTTATATAATGGCCTAGGATACACTAGGTACTGTACAAAAACATGCTCCTCATGAGGATTTATAAGGCCAAAGGCCAAATGTAAGTGACTTCAGCCACTGGAAAATATGATAATTGCTTTGATTTGCAAGCCTTGTAAATGGACAAAGCCAGAGAGAATGCAATTTATATTTAAGTAATGGATCAAAAGGGTGTTATGAACATGGCTCTAATAGCTAATGATGATAAAGGATTCAGGGAAATGTTCACATCATCAGAAGGGTTTAATAGATTTCACCCAGTCCTTTTTTTCATCTCCTGTAAAACATTTACTAAAGGCTTTAAGTGTGAAATTGCTTGTTTCCTAAATAATAGGGATACAAGATCAAACTACCCCATATGATGTAGTATTGAAGCAAGAAATAATGTACCTCAAAATGGAAAACAAAAGCAAAAATAATTAATTACAGTTTTTCAATCTTCACAAAAAAGCTTTAAATAAAGGCATTAATTCAAACTTTATATATGATAGAAATGTATCTAGATACCACAGATGAGATCAGGTTTCAATGTATTTGCAAATGTAGTGCAAAGGCTTTCTGAGATTTGGTACACAATAGTTCACACTTTTTAGTTTTGTTCTGAATTGCAGATTCTTGTGGTCTCAAACTTTCCCCCAGACATTGGGAAAAACCTTCTTACCATCTAAGCCATAGATCTCCTTCCCCTGAAACTGCTCCTCTGATCCCCTCCAGGTCTTTGATTAGCCTTTAGCAAGACAACCTAACATACACAGCTTGGGATGGCCTGATACCCAACAGCCATCTTTACCCAGAGAACGTTCATCATTGCAACAGCATGACCACCTTGTAGACATTTATTAGCTTAATAAGAGTTTCAATGATTAACTTTCATAATGAGAAATCCTGCTAGGCAGAGGCGTTCTACACCACTCTGCAGGTTCCTTGTGGAAAAAGTACTTCAATTAAATACAGGGTTTACTGTTCTGCAGGAGGCCACAATGTCCTCCCACAAGCAGTCTTACCCCACTCTTTGAATGTTTCAGCCCATGGCACGGGATGTGGTGTCAGAGCTACAATGAGATCTGTGATCATATCCTTCCCTCTACTTCTCCATTCTGGGACAGCAGGGAGACGAATGCAAATATGTGGGAGAAGCAAAGCTCTAACATTTTGTGCATTTCAGAGATGATTTTATTTTCTACATAACTTTAATTTTGATGTGACATTCTAAATGAGCAGACGTGGGGATAGACAGCTTAGACATGAACCCTTGCTGCTGCACAGCAAAGCAAAGTCATTTGTTACAAATTTCTAGGAAAAGAGGTCCAGCCTCCTCTATTTACAAGTGCATACAACCCAAGCAGACAGAGTACCCTTTAGCAGCAGCTTATTAGCTACCCAAAGACCATTTCCAGCAATAAAAACAAGGCCATTTGCTATAAACCGATTTAATTCTCACTGCTGAATATGATGTGGTTTTAGATATGATGCATGTCTACTAATAACTAAAAAGTGGTAACTGAGTGTTTGACCCTTAGTTGCTGGGGGTCAGATTGCTTTCATGACAGTATAAGCTAGCAAAGAACTGAGATCTTCCTAGTAAAGCTGTTGACCAGTCTCAGTCCTGATAATGATGTTTTGTCTTGTTTGACTTGGACTGAAAACGTAGGAATAAAAATGTTGTTTTTGCAGAGTTACATTGTTTAAAGGTAAGGAATGGGGTATTGAGATATGTTTGCAGTGATAAGAAAACTTAGCAGGCGACCTTGTAAAATGCAGACAACCAGACGCCTTAGAACAATTAGGTGAAAATCACGGTGTTAAGTCAAGTCAGATAAGTGAAGAAACATTACCACTTCAAACAGTAAAAAAGTCAAATTTGAAATTTAACAGGCTGGCAACTGAAGGCCATGTCTGTGAAGCATCGGATAGGTTGTGAACCTGGATTACCCACTCAGTGGGGAAACAGGGGAGGGTCCCGGTCATCGAGGAAACAAAGTATATAAACCGTACTGTGTGACTAGCAGGTGCGCTCCTGCTTGTGGGACGCCCGCCATTGCAATTGCGAATAAATTACTACTTCACTGAGATCCTCGCCTGAGCCTAAGTCATTGGCTACATAGTGTTTCTCACATTGGTCAGTTTCCCAAGTATCGGGGAGGGACAGGGGGGAGCGGTGGGGCAGCCTGCTCCACCAGGGGCCTCTCCACAGGCCGCAGGGGGCTTCGGCTCCGGTGCTTGGAGCGCCTCCTCCACCTCTTTCTGTGCTGACTTTAGTGTCTGCGGGGAGGTTTCTCACTCCTCGCTCTCCCAGCTGCTGTTGAGCAAAAGGTTTGTGTTTGTTTTTTTGTTTTCATTTACCTGGATGTGCTCTCACAGAGGCACGGACTGCGTTGCTCATGGCTTGGCTCTGGGCAGCCGTGGGCCCCTTTGGGGCCGGATGAAATTGTCCCTTATCTGCCACGGGGAGGCTTCTGGATTCTCCTCGTGGGGGCTGCCACTGCAGCCACCCCCCCCGAACCTTGCCATCAAACCCAATACACTGGGGCAGCTAGGTCATTACTGGCCTGTAAAGTATCAGGGATTAAATTAACTAATGAAACCCTAAAAAGTGATGGGGGTAGAAGGGGCTGGGATAACAGTGCCACTTTTGGGGGGATACCAAGCTGAGACTAGGGGATAAAATGATCTCTGGGCAATTATTGTATGTACCCAAGGCAGGGACTAACTTGTTGGGAAGGGATTTGATGATGAAATCGGGCATTCAAATAGTAAATCGTTAGACTGGAATAACAGTGTTATTAATGGAGTGCTCTCAGGCCCTGAGAGCAAAGATAAATTCACCTCTGACTGGAAAGACCCTGAAATGGGGGTGGAAGCAACAATACAGATGGACAGTTTTACCTCAGGGGTTTACAGGGCCACCAATTTATTTGGGCAAGTTCTAGAACAGATTTTGGAGGAATTCCAACCTCCCGAGGAGGTGTTACTGTTACAAATATGTGGATGATCTTTTATTGTCAGGACAGGTGAAAACACTTGTGAAGGAAGCTACTAGCAAGCTATTCAACTTTCTGGGAAAGCAGGGCTTGGGAGTACTGAAAAATAAATTACAATATGTAGAAAGAGAAGTCAGGTATTTAAGGCATCTAATGTCTGAGGGAAAACGAAGAATAAATCCAGAGAGGATTCAGGGAATTGTTGAAAACTAAGAAAGAACTAAAAAGTTTTAAGAGAAAGATTTTTTTTAGGGAATCAGGAGCCACTAAGTCTGAGGGAAAATGGATACTCCGTGATGGGAGAGAAATGCTGAATAAAGCACCAATGAGGCAAATATTAATCGTTTTACATCAAGAGGGTCATTGGGAGGTGCAAGCAATGTGTGATGTTGAGCTCAGAAAGTACGTCTGTGTAGGAATATACACTTTAGTGAAGCAAATATGCAGAGGATGTACCATATGTCAAAAGGTAAATAAAAAGGTCATCCGTAACCCACCTAGAGGGGGACGGGAGCCAGGGATTCGACCTTTCCAAAGTATACAGGTAGACTTTACTGAGTTACCTAAAGCAGGGAGACTTAAGTACTTGTTTGTCCTAACTGACCACGTGACTGGATGGGTGTAAGCTTTCCCCTCCGTATCTGCCACTGCAAACACGGTGGCTAAGGTATCACTGGAGCAAATAGTCCCTAGATATGGCATAGCTGAAAACATTGATTCAGATCAAGGAAGTCATTTCACTTCACAAGTACTGCAAGGGTTAATGCAGGCCTTAGAGATTGAGTGGGATTTTTACACCCCCTGGCACCCCTCCTCTTCTGGGAAGGTAAAGCGAATGAACCAGACATTAAAGAAGCAATTAACTAAATTAGTGTTAGAAACCCAACTTCCTTGGGTAAAATGCTTACCTTTAGCACTCCTACAGATTCAAACAGCACCAAGAGAGGATATAGGAATTTCACCATATGAGATGCTGTTCGGATTCCCCTATCTGGGCAGAAGGGATGAGATACCACAATTCGAAACAAGAGAGTTTTCTTAAGAACTGTATTCTGGGGTTGTCCTCTTCTTTGTCATCTCTCAGGACCCGTGGGAAATTGGGTCCTGAATCGGACCTGGAAAGGATCAACTCCGTCCTGAATGGGAAGGACACTTCCAAGTACTACTAACCACTGAAACAGCCATAGGAACTGTGGAAAAAGGATGGACTCACTATACTCGAGTGAAGGCATCCGTCGACCCTAGTACCTGGGAAGTCGTTCCTACAGAAGAGTTGCTGAAAGTTAAAATCAAAAAGAAAAGTCTCAGAGTGGACTCTGAGCAAGATAAAAGCTTACAGTTGTAAACTAACCTTTTATTTTCACAGGTAACTAATGAGTGTGACTTAACACGAAAAGGAGGATTAAGGAGAATCTCTATCCTTTACTGGATGCGGGGGGAAACTTGGTGACGAGAGATGAGGAAAAGGCTGAGGTGCTTAATGCCTCCTTTGCCTCAGTCTTTAGCGGCAAGACCAGTTGTTCTCTAGATACCCAGCACCCTCAGCTGGTGGAAAGGGATGGGGAGCAGAATGTGGCCCTCAGAATCCACGAGGAAATGTTTGGCGACCTGCTACAGCACTTAGATGTGCGCAAGTCGATGGGGCCGGATGGGATGCACCCGAGGGTACTGAGAGAAGTGGTGGAAGAGCTGGCCAAGCCGCTTTCCATCATTTATCAGCAGTCCTGGCTATCAGGGGAGGTCCCAGTCGACTGGTGGCTAGCAAATGTGACGCCCATCTACAAGAAGGGCCGGAGGGTAGACCCGGAAAACTATAGGCCTGTTAGTTGGACCTCAGTGCCAGGGAAGCTCATGGAGCAGATTATCTTGAGTGTCATCACGCGACACTTGCAGGGCAACCAGGCGATCAGGCCCAGTCAGCATGGGTTTATGAAAGGCAGGTCCTGCTTGACGAACCTCATCTCCTTCTATGACAAAAAGTGACGCGCTTGGTGGATGAGGGAAAGGCTGTGGGTGTTGTCTACCTTGATTTCAGTAAGGCTTTTGACACCGTTTCCCACAGCATTCTTCTCCAGAAACTGGCTGCTCTGGGCTTGGACTGGCATACGCTCCGCTGGGTTAAAAACTGGCTGGGTAGCCGGGCCGAAAGAGTCGTGGTGAATGGAGTTAAATCCAGTTGGAGGCCGGTCACTAGTGGAGACCCCCAGGGCTCAGTACTAGGGCCAGTCCTCTTTAATATCTTTATTGATGATCTGGATGAGGGGGTCGAGTGCACCCTCAGTAAGTTTGCAGACGACACCAAGTTAGGTGCGTGTGTCGATCTGCTCGAGGGAAGGAAGGCTCTGCAGGAGGATCTGGATAGGCTGGACCGATGGGCTGAGGTCAACTGTATGAAGTTCAACAAGGCCAAGTGCCGGGTCCTGCACTTGGGGCGCAACAACCCCAAGCAGCACTACAGGCTGGGAGATGAGTGGTTAGAAAGCTGCCTGGCACGGAAGGACCTGGGAGTACTGGTTGATAGTCGGCTGAATATGAGCCAGCAGTGTGCTCAGGTGGCCAAGAAGGCCAACAGCATCCTTGCTTGTATCAGAAACAGCATGGCCAGCAGGACTGGGGAGGTGATTGTCCCCCTGTACTCGGCTCTGGTGAGGCCGCACCTCGATTACTGTGTTCAGTTTTGGGCCCCTCACTACAAGTCTTACGAGGAGCAGCTGAGGGAGCTGGGGTTGTTCAGCCTGGAGAAGAGGAGACTCAGGGGTGACCTTATCGCTCTCTGCAGGATAGCCTCCTTAAAGGAGGCTGTAGCGAGGTGGGGGTTGGCCTATTCTCCCACGTGCCTGGTGACAGGACGAGGGGGAACGGGCTAAAGTTGCGCCAGGGGAGGTTTAGGTTGGATATTAGGAAGAACTTCTTTACCGAAAGGGTTGTTAGGCATTGGAATGGGCTGCCCAGGGAAGTGGTTGAGTCACCATCCCTGGAGGTCTTTAAAAGACGTTTAGATGTAGAGCTTAGTGATATGGTTTAGTGGAGGACTAGTTAGTGTTAGGTCAGAGGTTGGGCTAGGTAATCTTGGAGGTCTCTTCCAACCTAGACGATTCTGTGATTCTGTGATTCTGTGACTGAGAGAAAAGACTGGCTTATAGCAAGTCAAAGTGCTCCCAAGGGGTTTTTGTTCTAGTAGTAGTGTACATCTTATTCTTTGTATTGATAATTATTTGGAAACCTAAGGTTTAAAAATAATGACGGAGAAATCAACTATTAATTTTGTTTCTGGTGATTGTAGGCCTCAGAGAAGGCCTTGGTCAATTGGCAACTTGGAAAAGGCATGACCAGATAATAGCAAAGATGGGATAACCCATCAAAATATGGGTGAATGTGACAGAGGGTTATGTACCACAGTCCATCACGTTTGATGGATTTAAATGTCCAACGACAACTGAGCAGAGAGAACAAATATCTCTGTCCTGAACCTAAGACTAGTGGGATGTTTGAAGGACCCCCTTGCCCAACATGGACTAATGTATAGTGGACGACCAATAATAAAGGGTCGTCACATAAGCCGACCACAACTTTTGACTTCATGTGGTTAAACAATTAACTTATTTAAAGGAACTGTTCAGCCCAATTGTCAGCATCTACAATGCAATACAATAACTTTAACAATTAGGCTGATTACATTACTAACTGTACTTATGGTCTCGGAGCAGACGTAACTGGGAGAGACGCAACAGCCAGACTGACAATAGCTAAATGGAAATGATCCTCTATTGCCACCAAAGTTAGGGAGAAACTCGAGGAGAAAAGAGGAGGCCCTCTTTGAAATGCGGCAGTTGTCACAGTTAAAGAAACAAAAGATCTTAGGCAAACCTTTGAGATTGAAACAGGGTATGGGGATGTGAATGCCTGGATAGATTGGGTCAAATATACTGTCCAGAGTCTCAACCATAGCAATTGCTATGCTTGTGTCTCAGGACGACCGATTGCCCAGATAGTGCCCTTCCCATTGGGGTGGACCAAGGATTCCCAGGGGATGCGATGTATGATTGCACTCTACCAAGAAAAGACTGCCTGGGGAAATGAGGCCTGTAAGTCTCTCTCTTTGCTGTTCCCTTCCTTGCGTGATAGCAATATCAGGGTTTCCCCTGCATTCTCTACAGCTATAGGTAACCATACAGCTTGCCTCTCACGGCAGGGTGTGAGTGCTACCCGGCATCTGGGAGAATTTGCCTTGTGCACGAGGACCTTGAATGTTACCGAGGACCTGATGGGAAACTGCTCAACACTTGAGATCCCCAGGGCAGATCTCTGGTGGTACTGTGGAGGGAAGATCTTATGGTCCACCCTACCATCTAATTGGGGAGGCACTTGTGCACTTGTTCAATTAGCTATACCCTTCACCCTGGCATTTGAAAGAGAAACATCACAAATACCCAGAAGAAGTAAAAGAAGCTTAGGAGTATCATTTGATGATAGAATGAATTTGATGGTAGAGTGAAGATAGAGATTCTATTGGGGTGCCTAGAGGAGTTCCCGATGAACATAAAGCCAGGAATCAAATTGCTGCAGGGTTTGAGTCACTGTTCTGGTGGGTAAGAATCAATAAGAATGTGGATTGGATTACTTATATTTATTATAATCAGCAGAGATTCATAAATTATACAAGGGATGCGATAAGAGGAATCGCTGAACAACTAGATGCCACCATTAAAATGGCTTAGGAAAACAGAATAGCATTAGATATGATGCTTGCGGAGAAAGGAGGTGTGTGTGTGTGATACTGAGCAACCATTGTTGCACTTTTATACCCAACAATACTGCCCCGGATGGCATAGTAACCAGAGCATTGCAAGGGTTTACCACCCTTGCCAGTGAATTGGCAGAAAAATTAGGCATATTTACATCCTTGATCGTAGTAGCAGGAGTTTTGACAGCCGTTGGTTGTTGCATTATCCCCTGTGTAAAAGGACTAGTACAGTGGTTAATTGAAACTGCACTATTGAAACAAATGACCACAAAGCCACCACCTTACTCAGATAAGGTGATGAGGTTAGAGGAGATGGAAAGCAAAGAAGGTGAAGAAGAAGAAGAAATCTACCAAATTACACCTTAGAGAAAAGTTTTGCAAAAATCAACAATTCATAAAAAAAGAAAAGGGGGGAATTGTGGGAATATAAATGTTGTTTTTGCAGAGTTACATTGTTTAAAGGTAAGGAATGGGGTATTGAGATATGCTTGCAGTGATAAGAAAACTTAGCAGGTGACCTTGTAAAATGCAGACAACCAGACTCCTTAGAACAATTAGGTGAAAATCACGGTGTCAAGTCAAGTCAGATAAGTGAAGAAACATTACCACTTCAAACAGTAGAAGAGTCAAAAGAAATTTGAAATTTAACAGGCTGGCAACTGAAGGCCATGCATTGTCCGTGAAGCATCAGATAGATTGTGAACCTGGATTACCCAGTCAATGGGGAAACAGGAGGGTCCTGTCATCAAAAAGTATATAAACTGTGCTTTGGAACCAGTAGGTGCCCTCCTGCTTGTGGGACGCCCGCCATTGAAATCGCGAATAAATTACTACTTCACTGAGATCCTCGCCTGAGCCTAAGTTATTGGGTACGGAGTGTTTCTCACAGTGCTTACACTAAGCCAAGGACTTTCCAGCTTCTCGCTCTGTCCTGCTAGCGGGTAGGCTGGGGGTGCAGCAGGAGCTGGGAGGGGAAAGACCCAGGACAGCTGACCCAAACTGGCCAAAGGGGTATTCCATACCATCTGACGTCACGCTAAACAATATATATGGGTGGCTAGCCAGGATGGGGCTGCTTGGGGGTAGGCAGGGAATCGGTTAGTGGGTGGTGAGCAATCGATGACATCATTGTGCGGGGTGACATAGCAGAGGAAGTTTTTGAGAAAGGGAAGAAAATAGTCCAAATCCTTCTGAAGGCCAGTTTATCCTTAAAAAAAAATAAAGTCAAAGGACCTGCACGAGAGATCCAGTTTTTAGGAATAAAATGGCAAGATGGACGCCGTCAAATCCCAGTGGATGTGATCAACAAAATAACAGCTATGTCTCCACCAACTAGCAAAAAAGAAACACAAACTTTCCTAGGTGTTGTGGGGTTTTGGAGAATGCGCAGTCCAAATTACAGTCGGATTGTAAACCCGCTCGACCAAGTAACCCGTAAGAAGAATGCTTTTGAATGGGGCCCTGAGCAATGACAAGCCTTTGAACAAATTAAGCAGGAAATAGTTCATGCAGTAGACCTTGGGCCAGTCCGAACAGGACCAGATGTATAGAATGTGCTCTACACCGCAGCCGGGGAGAATGGTCCCACCTGGAGCCTCTGGAAGAAAGAACCTGGGGAAACTCGAGGTTGACCCCTGGGGTTTTGGAGTCGGGGATACAGAGGATCTGAGGACTGCTACACTCCAACTGAAAAGGAGATATTGGCAGCATATGAAGGAGTTCGATCTGCTTCGGAAGTGGTCGGTACTGAAGCGCAGCTCCTCCTGGCACCCCGACTGCCGGTACTAGGCTGGATGTTCAAAGGAAGGGTCCCCTCTACACATCAAGCAACTGATGCCACATGGAGCAAGTGGGTTGCACTGATTACTCAGCGGGCTCAAATAGGAAACCCCAGTTGCCCAGGAATCTTGGAAGTGATTATGGACTGGCCAGAAGGAAAATATTTTGGGATATCATCAGAGGAGGAGGTGGTCCGTGCTGAAGAAACCCCCCTGTACAACAAGCTATGAGAAAATGAGAAGAAATATGCCCTGTTCACTGATGGGTCCTGTCGTATTGTGGGAAAGCATCGGAGAAGGAAGGCTGCTGTATGGAGTCCTACACGACGAGTTGCAGAAGCTGCTGAGGGAGAAGGTGAATCGAGTCAGTTTGCAGAAGTGAAAGCCATTCAGCTGGCTTTAGATATTGCTGAACGAGAAAAGTGGCCAGTTCTCTATCTCTATACTGATTCATGGATGGTAGCAAATGCCCTGTGGGGATGGTTACAGCAATGGAAGCAGAACAACTGGCAGCGCAGGGGCAAGCCCGTCTGGGCTGCGGCATTGTGGCAAGATATTGCTGCCCGGGTAAAGAACCTGGTTGTAAAGGTACGCCATGTAGATGCTCATGTGCCCAAGAATCGGGCTACTGAAGAACATCAAAACAACCAGCAGGTGGATCAGGCTGCTAAGATTGAAGTGGCTCGGGTGGACCTGGACTGGCAACATAAAGGTGAATTTTTTACAGCCCGATGGGCCCATGACACCTCAGGCCATCAAGGTAGAGCTGCAACATACAGATGGGCTCGTGATCTGATGGTGGACCTGACCATGGACACTATAGCTCAGGTTATTCATGATTGTGACACATGTGTTGCAATCAAGCAAGCCAAGCGGTCAAAGCCTCTTTGGTATGGAGGACGATGGCTGAAATATAAATATGGAGAGGCCTGGCAGATTGATTACATCACACTCCCTCAAACCCGCAGCGGCAAGCACCACGTATTTACAATGGTGGAAGCAACCACCGGATGGCTGGAAACATATCCTGTGCCCCATGCCACCGCCCGGAACACTACCCTGGGCCTTGAAAAGCAAGTCCTATGGTGACATGGCACCCCAGAAAGAATTGAGTCAGACAATGGGACTCAGTTCCGAAACAACCTTATAGACACTTGGGCCAAAGAACAAGGTATTGAGTGGGTGTATCACATCCCCTATCATGCACCAGCCTCCGGGAAAGTTGAATGATACAATGGACTGTTGAAGACTACCCTGAAAGCAATGGGTGCTGGGACATTCAAAAATTGGGATACACATTTGGCAAAGGCCACCTGGTTAGTCAATACTAGGGGATCTGCCAACCGAGCTGGACCTGCCCAATCAAACCTGTTACGCACTGTAGAAGGGGATAAAGTTCCTGTAGTGCACGTAAGAAACATGCTGGGGAAGACAGTCTGGGCTACTCCTGCCTCAGGAAAAGGCAAACCCATTCGTGGAATTGCTTTTGCTCAGGGACCTGGATGCACTTGGTGGGTAATGCAAAAGAATGGGGAGGTCCGGTTTTATTCCTCAAGGGGATTTAATACTGGGTGAGAATAGCCCATGAGTTGAATTGTAGTATGTTAATTATTATACAATACTGTATGTCATCACTACCATGATTGCTGTATGTCAATGTTCTATTAATGGTATCACAGTAACAGCCACGCAGATAATAATGAATGAATTTTCATAGAAATGGACAAGCACAGAGATGTGATGGAACGAGAACGGGCTTCATCGTGTGACAATCCAACATCACACACCATCTCTTCTGCCCTGAAAGACTGCTGTGACAGATGGAGCCCAAAGTCAGTCACGGACTATGCAAACTCAGTGGACATTGTATATACCACAGATGAAAATGGTGATTAATTGGAATGTATTGGAAATGGTGTAACCTGAGCTTGACATAAATGGTATTGAATAAGGGGTGGATATATGTCTTGGTTTCAGCTAGGATAGAGTTAATTTTCCTCCTAGTAGCTGGTAGGGTGCTATGTTTTGGATTAGGATGAGAAGAGTGTTGATAACATGCTGATGTTTTAATTGCTGCAGAGCAGTGCTTACACCAAGCCAAGGACTTTTCAGCTTCTCGCTCTGTCCTGCCAGCGAGCAGGCTGGGGGTGCAGCAGGAGCTGGGAGGGGACAGACCCAGGACAGCTGACCCAAACTGGCCAAAGGGGTATTCCATACCATCTGACATCATGCTGAACAATATATAGGGGTGTCTAGCAGGGGTGGGGGGGCCGGCTGCTCGGGGATAGGCTGGGCATCGGTCAGCGGGTGGTGAGCAATTGCATTGTGCATCACTTGTTTCGTACACATTATTAGTAGTAGTACCATTATTATTATTATTATTATTATTACTATTATTATTATTATCCTGTCTTAATAAACTGTCTTTATCTCAGCCCACAGGCTTCACTTTCCCATTTCTCTCCCCCATTCCAGAGTGGGAGGGAGAGGGTGAGCGAACGGCTGTGTGGTGCTTAGCTGCCAGCCGGGTTAAACCACAACACTGACATTAACGATTCTTCGGAGACCTGATGAGTATACAATATGAGACTTACGAGAAATGAAATGAATATGTATTTGTCCCACTAATATAAGCACACTGCCAGTAACCTTTTGTGCGCAAGTTAGGTGGAGCTATCCCCCTTGTGTCCGGTGTGTGTGCGCAGCACTGAATAAACTTACCTGCTTTATAACTTTTGCGAGGTTTTAGAGTCTGTTTTATGTAAGTCAATTTGGCAAGCCAGGCAGGAGACACTCAACTGCGGAGCGGACACCCCTAAGCACGCCCTGGGCATTTTCCTCAGAGGAGCCTCCACTCCCAGCTGCTCACCACGGGAACAGACAATGACCTTCTGGAGCTGCGGACAAATGGTATGTTTAACAAAGGGGGCCAGTAAGTCGTAGGGGATGCCCGCGCTTGGCTGAGGCCGCCGGTAAACCGTGCAGAGACGTCTGGCATATGGCATAGTGCCCGTAAGGGAGGAGGTACCCTACAGGCTGACTGATAGAGCAGTCAGGAGGATTTGCTGACCGATCGAGCGGTGTGAGAAACACTCCGTACCCAATGACTTAGGTTCAGGTGAGGATCTCAGTGAAGTAGTAATTTATTCGCGATTGCAGTGGCGGGCATCCCACAAGCAGGAGCGCACCTACTGGTTCCAAAGCACAGTTTATATACTTTTTGATGACAGGACCCTCCTGTTTCCCCATTGACTGGGTAATCCAGGTTCACAATCTATCTGATGCTTCACAGACAATGCATGGCCTTCAGTTGCCGGCCTGTTAAATTTCAAATTTCTTTTGACTCTTCTACTGTTTGAAGTGGTAATGTTTCTTCACTTATCTGACTTGACTTGACACCGTGATTTTCACCTAATTGTTCTAAGGAGTCTGGTTGTCGGCATTTTACAAGGTCGCCTGCTAAGTTTTCTTATCACTGCAAGCATATCTCAGTACCCCATTCCTTACCTTTAAACAATGTAACTCTGCAAAAACAACATTTATATTCCCACAATTCCCCCCTTTTCTTTTTTTATGAATTGTTGATTTTTGCAAAACTTTTCTCTAAGGTGTAATTTGGTAGATTTCTTCTTCTTCTTCACCTTCTTTGCTTTCCATCTCCTCTAATCTCATCACCTTATCTGAGTAAGGTGGTGGCTTTGTGGTCATTTGTTTCAATAGTGCAGTTTCAATTAACCACTGTACTAGTCCTTTTACACAGGGGATAATGCAACAACCAACGGCTGTCAAAACTCCTGCTACTACGATCAAGGATGTAAATATGCCTAATTTTTCTGCCAATTCACTGGCAAGGGTGGTAAACCCTTGCAATGCTCTGGTTACTATGCCATCCGGGGCAGTATTGTTGGGTATAAAAGTGCAACAATGGTTGCTCAGTATCACACACACACACCTCCTTTCTCCGCAAGCATCATATCTAATGCTATTCTGTTTTCCTAAGCCATTTTAATGGTGGCATCTAGTTGTTCAGCGATTCCTCTTATCGCATCCCTTGTATAATTTATGAATCTCTGCTGATTATAATAAATATAAGTAATCCAATCCACATTCTTATTGATTCTTACCCACCAGAACAGTGACTCAAACCCTGCAGCAATTTGATTCCTGGCTTTATGTTCATCGGGAACTCCTCTAGGCACCCCAATAGAATCTCTATCTTCACTCTACCATCAAATTCATTCTATCATCAAATGATACTCCTAAGCTTCTTTTACTTCTTCTGGGTATTTGTGATGTTTCTCTTTCAAATGCCAGGGTGAAGGGTATAGCTAATTGAACAAGTGCACAAGTGCCTCCCCAATTAGATGGTAGGGTGGACCATAAGATCTTCCCTCCACAGTACCACCAGAGATCTGCCCTGGGGATCTCAAGTCTTGAGCAGTTTCCCATCAGGTCCTCGGTAACATTCAAGGTCCTCGTGCACAAGGCAAATTCTCCCAGATGCCGGGTAGCACTCACATCCTTTTTATGTAATAAAAAGGAAAAGAAACTTCCACAGGCTTCTGACAAGCTCATAAGCAAAAATGTAACAGGGAGTGAGAAAAGGAGGGGGAATTTTTGACTCAGCTGTAGATTCGAGGTTATACCTGAAAGTTTCATAAGGCAGCTATGAGTGTTTTATGAGAGACAGGATCCTCAACAGCCGGGTTACAGTGTGATGGACTCTGACATTTTGTAAAACTATAAAACGTGTCAGTAACTTCAACAAGCAAGAATGCTTTGACCTCCTGAGGTTCCTGTCCAATTTAGCCACAGCGACTGTTCAATTCACATAACTAATGGTTACATTCAGTCAAGGGAGGGAGGAAAAGGGTGACAGGAAACATTACTGTAAAACTAAGACATTTTCTTTTTCTTTCCTGCTCTATCTCCCTCATCAGAGATGTCCCCCTCCCCAACCCATTCTCCACTGTACATTAAGTATTTTTGTAGCTCTAATTTTCCCTTGGCATATATATTTGTGTCCTGGTTTTGGCTAGGATAGAGTTAATTTTCTTCCTACTAGCTGGTAGGGTGCTGTGTTTGGGATTTAGGATGAGAATAATGTTGATATTACACTGATGTTTTAATTGTTGCAGAGCAGTGCTTACACTAAGCCAAGGACTTTTCAGCTTCTCGCTCTGTCCTGCCAGCGGGCAGGCTAGGGGTTCAGCAGGAGCTGGGAGGGGACAGACCCAGGACAGCTGGGTAATGTAAACAATCCAAACAATATATAAACAATCTAAACAATATATAGGGGTGACTGGCCGGGGTGGGGGGACCGGCTGCTCAGGGATAATCTGGGCATCAGTGGTGAGCAATTGCATTGTGCATCACAGATTTTGTACACACTATTATTAGTAGTACTATTATTATTATTATTATTATCCTCCTTTCTTTTCTGTCCTAATAAACTGTCTTTATCTCAACCCACAGGCTTTCATTTCTTTCTAATTCTCTCCCAGAGAGGGAGGGGGGAGGGTGAGTGAACGGCTGTGTGGTGCTTAGCTGCTGGCCAGGTTAAACCACAACATTTTGTAGGTCTTTTGCCCTGTAAATATGCATTAATGGGATAATTCCAAGTGAGTGAGATCCTTTGACTAAAAAATCATAAGGTTATTTTGCAGACATTTTATTTTAGGTTTTCTATCTATTACACAGACTCCTTATTAGCCTGGTGTGGTTTTTATTTCTTCTGTTTTGAGGATAATCCTGCTGATGTCTGTAATGTAAAGATCATGGCTTTTCTCTAAAGCAAAAAGGTTGCTTCAACACTTCGCACATCCAAAAAGAAAGAATAGGCACATGAGGAACATAATCTCTCCTTGGATGTTGAATCTTGTTAGCTATTAGTAAAAAGGTGCCAGTTCACAGGTAGGACTACAGAGTGGAGTCATTTCCTTTCATCAAATTGCTACAGTACAAATGATGTGTCATAAACTAGGAGGACTCATTTATTCTTGCCTTTTAAATATACATTTACACATGAGGGGAAGAGTAGAGGAAAGGAAAAAAAGTTTGTCTTCAACAAACCTGAAAGATATATAGGTTTTGAGAAACAGCCTGCCTGTCAGACAGCAACGTGTTGCCAAGGCAGCTCCAAACTGTGGATCAACATGCAGCTTCACACATGTACATGGCAAGAAAATTCAGATCTCACTCAGGGAACAAGCACAGGTTTACTGGAGAGGTCTTCTCTACTGCCACTACATGATACCATATATTTGTTCCAGATTTGTCTTATTTATAAGAATAATTATTGCTCATGTGTTGAAACATCACCATATTCTTAGTGCGTATTTCCTCCTGGGTTTTGCTAGATGTAAGCAGAAGAATTAAGCAGGGGACCTGGGATGTTGCAGATAATAGAAGCTGACAGGGATCAAAAGCAGACTGGACCATCCACCCTTGTCTACCTCCTCCCCCCAAGCAGTGCAGGAGAATGGGGGATGGGGGTTGTGTTCCCCCACTAACTAATTAACACTTCATCATCTCCTGCTCCTTCATCTTTGCTCTCTTCCCCTGCTTCAGCACAGGTGCCACATGAAGAAATAGAGTTTTTGCAAGAAGAATTGAATTCCACACGGTAAATGAATAGAAAACACTTTTGGCTCAAAAAGGCTTTTATCCTCAGTTTATTAAGAGAGTGGGAGAGAGGTTAGAGGTGGAGATATAAATGCTTGCTCCAACGTTGCACTTTTCCATTGGCATCCACTTTTGACTGCTGTAGGAGAAACTACAAGGATCTTTTTGACACATTATAGCTGATCTTATGTTTTTATGTTCTTGGAGACCCTTAAATATCCTCCTTCAAAATGTCTCTTTCCTTCCCCTAAATATGAACTGGGGACGGTGGAATTGCCCCAGAGATTGCTCTAGGTGTTATAACGGGGAAGAAGATGTGCATGGGGCAAGTTAACAGTAAGAGTAAGACTAAAGAGATATGACAAGCCTGGGAAAGGAGTATAAGAAGTCTTGAGAACAGAGATGTAAATGAGGGCACATTAGACCTTGTAGCTGAACAAAAGGTCTACCAAGAAAGAAAATCAGTCAAATGTCAGACTTGTACTTCCAGACTTGCTTAAATAATTGTTTCCAAAACCATTCATAGATATATAGCTTTTCTCTGGAAGTTGAGATAACTCACTGAGATAGACTGGAAGATCAAAAATGCTTGGGTATGCATTATTATATCTTTTTGACATGTTCAGTTGAAATACCTGTTCCACACCCACCACACAAAGGTAGATATTGAAGCATTTGCTGGTTAAACTTTCTAAAGAAGGAGAAATCATTGTGGTGGACTCTGAGTACACTGTCTGTGTAACTTGCTATATATAAATATAAAACTATTTATGCAATAATAAGGTCAAACAATCTGAGGAATACTACTTTATTTTCAACTTTGAAACATTTAATTCTTAGGTAGCAAACTGCCTTAAGAAAATAACAGTCCTTTTTTGATGCCCAGCATGGGGCACGAAGGGTTGAGATAACAACAGATCTGACTAGAGTATGTTGAAACAAGATTCTTATAAGCAATACATCAGTTTAATAGTTGCTAATCACAATGCCGATTTTTGTGATCTCAAGTCTGCTGTGCCTGCTTTCCAAACTGAGTTATATAGCACATTACTTAGT
Organism: Anser brachyrhynchus; assembly: GCF_964034855.1. Classification (NCBI taxonomy): domain Eukaryota; kingdom Metazoa; phylum Chordata; class Aves; order Anseriformes; family Anatidae; genus Anser; species Anser brachyrhynchus. Next base: position 118,206 of record NC_137704.1, read on the forward strand.
GTATGTGTTCCCTGTTGTGTTGCTTATCTTTTCTGGGGGTCGGTATAGGGTTGTTATTTTGCTGTACTATGTAACAGTGGCTTATGATACGATAAAATTACCAGCCATGAGACTAATCTGGTATTTGTACTCAGCATTGCCGTCAACTCCATACTTTGGGAACCCTACCTCAGAAACTATTAATAATTACACCTTTCATGCTTTTTCTTCAAGGAGCCAGTCTGTGGAGGGGTCAGGGGAAGATGTTTTTTCCCACTTGTTCATTCTCCCTTTCTCCTCTACCCCTTTCTTCTCCTTCAGGCAAGTTATGGTAGCTTTCCAAAACTTCAAATATCCTTGGGATGTTCAGACCAGCATGTTCTTATTGTTATGTCTCCTGAACGCACTTCAGGTTTTGTCTAAGGTTAAACAAATACTTAAGAGTGTCATCCAGAGATCTGTCCTGAGGCAGGATAGTTATGAGTGGCAGGGACTGTGGGAGGATATGGGCAGGCATCTAGAGCAGTGGGTACCTCCAGTGCTTTGGAAATTTACCCCCTAACAACTGAAAAATCCTAAAAAACTGGCAGAGTGCTTGAAAAAGGTGTGTCATTGCCCTGGCAGTACCAGACAAACAGAAATCACTGCAACGTGCTGGGGCTTGGCCTGTGCTTACCGAGCTGCATTTGATGCCACTATAACCCCAGTGACAGACCCTGTGGCCACTTCAACCCCTGACACAGGCCCAGCGGCCACTCCAAGCCCTAAAACGGGCCCCAAGGCTGAGCCAGGGAAACAAACTGTGCTAGTGTCAGTTGCACCCGTAACCAAGATGAAAAAAATGGTTTAGAGAGTCAGACTGTTTAGAACGCAGAGAAACTCCTAAAAAGACTAGGTATGGAGAAGACGAGGCCGGGCCATCACATGAACGGGAAGATGAATATGTCGCAAAAAAAACAGTAACTACCCGAAACCTATACCAGCGTGAGCTACGAGATGTGCGAAAAGATTTCGGTGGTTGTGTAGGTGAGCCCTTGTCACCTGGCTGCTCTGGTGCTGGAATACTGGAGCCAATAGTCTGGAATTAGAGGGCAGGGAAGCCAGGCGGCTGGGATCCCTTGCTAGAGATGCAGGCGCTGACAAAGCAATTGGAGACGGAGAACCAGCCTTCAGCCTCTGGAGGCGTCTCCTGTCAGCTGTGAAGGAAAGGTATCCCTTCAAGGAAGAACTTGTATGTCTACCAGGCAAGTGGACCACTACGGAGAAGGGAATCCAGTACCTGAGGGAATTAGACGTACGGGAGGTGATTTATAGGGACCTAGACAACGAACAAATATCCACAGATCCAGATGAAGTCAAGTGTACACGACCCATGTGGCGGAAGTTTGTACAAAGTGCATCATCATCATATGCCAGCTCACTGGCAGTAATGGCCTGGAAAGAACATCAGGAACCCACGGTGGATGAAGTGGCTGAACAGCTCCGGCAGTACGAAGAAAGTCTCTCCTCTTCCCTACAGGCCTGCGTCTCGGCTGTGGAGAAACTTTCTGAAGAGGTCCACCAACTTGGAGAGAATTTATCTTCCCCCCCCACCTGTACAAACCAGTGTCTCAGCTATCAGGGGTAAGCGTCCTTCTGTTCAAGGAAGAAGATACAGTGGGTACACACCCCGTGCCACCCTGTGGTTTTACCTATGTGACCATGGAGAGGACATGAGAAAATGGGATGGAAAGTCTACCTCGACCCTAGAGGCACGCGTATGTGAGTTGCAAAGAAAAACAGTCGGAAAAAAGGGGGTCTCTGAGAAACTTGCTGCTCCAACTTCCAGCAGGCAGTCCCCCAGACACAGTAACGAAGATTCTGACCAGGATTAGAGGGGCCCTGCCTCCAGCCTCTGTATTTATGGGGTGACGGGGGGATCCCAGCAGTTAACTGTATTGGAGGCTGAAGTGAGTCTAACTGGGAATGAGTGGCAAAAGCACCGTATTGTGACTGGCCCGGATGCTCCGTGCATCCTTGGCATAGACTGTCTCAGAAGAGGATATTTCAAGGACCCAAAAAGGTTCCGGTGGGCTTTCGGCATAGCTGCCTTAGAGACAGAGGACGTTAAACAGTTGTCTACCTTGCCCGGTCTCTCGGAGGACCCTTCTGTTGTGGGGTTGCTGAGGGTCGAAGAACAGCAGGTGCCAATCGCTACCACAACTGTGCACCGGCGGCAATATCGCACCAAGCGAGACTCCCTGAGTCCCATCCATAAGCTAATTCGTCAACTGGAGAGCCAAGGAGTGATCAGCAAGACTCATTCACCTTTTAATAGTCCCATATGGCCAGTGCGGAAGTCTAATGGTGAGTGGAGACTAACAGTGAACTACCGTGGCCTGAACAAAGTCACGCCACCGCTGGGTGCTGCAGTGCCGGACATGCTAGAACTCCAGTACGAGCTGGAGTCAAAGGCATCCAAGTGGTATGCCACAATTGATATCGCTAATGTATTCTTCTCCATCCCCCTAGCAGCAGAGTGCAGGCCACAGTTTGCTTTCATTTGGAGGGGTGTCCAACACACCTGGAATCGACCAATACCCATACACCTGGAATAGCATCTAAGGTTGGAAACCTAGGGAACGCTTAGGTAATGCAGCTACACCCTACCCCGAAAGCCTCTTCAATGCTGTACATTTTCTTTGAAACGTGAATGTTAGTTTTATTTTCCTAGTTACTTTAGGCAGTTGCACCACATAATCTACCCCGTGACTATAGTCACTCAAGCTTCACGACATTTGGAATATGTCGGCATACATTCTCGAGACGAGGTTTATCGAGTGTATGTACATTGTGTAGGGATGCTAAATGTTTCACCATAATCCAGAGTTTAACATACAAACTAATTGTCAGTATAAAGCATAATACAGTGAGTATTAACAGAACAACAACAGGGTGAAGCATCTTGTTGAAGATTCCCGTGGCAGCTGGTTACCATCCAAACAAAGTGTCCCACCATCGGTGTCTTTCATCTCTCTTTACTCTTTCCATCACTCCATGTATTTCTTGTATATCATGATGGACAGTAATCCGAGTCTTTTGTCCATTTTCTCGGACTTGTTTCATCAGCCGCTTCAAGTCCTCATTTATCAGCAATTTCTTCACCAAGGTGAGGTTCATTCCAATAGAAGTAGGCAGCAGATCATGAAGCAGAATATAATTGGATGCAGTAAGTTGATAAGAGGTGACAGGAGCTGAGTAACTAAAATCACATCCTAGAATTTTGGTAAAATTACAAACACAAACATTAGAGTGATTACTGGTATCTACAATAGTTTTATCTATGACTATAGAATCACAATGGATTCTCATGCAAACACAACCTTTCCCAATATATATACAAGTACAGTTTCGAGAGTTTCATTAGGATCTATCTCAAAGTGGCAAATATTTTGTTCAGTGTCAAGACAAATGTCTTGGGCTTCAAGCGTGTTACTCTCACAAATGAAGCTTCTTTGTTCATGCACAATACATGCATTTACATCAGTTTTTTGCTACTTTCCTCCCTTTTGATGGGCCCATACTTTATGCTCCTTAGGATAAAGTATAGTTCCATTATGATTGAGTCCTAATGCAATGATTGGATATACATTGTATACGGTGGCATTACTTATGGTAAGTATAAAGGCAACAATTTTATCATTTTCTGCATAGTAGGTAAAGTTGACTAATTGCCACCATGTTTGAAACTCCTTTTCAAATTCTGAAGCATTATCCCAAATCAATTTTCAAATTTCAGTGGGCAAAGTTCCTCCTTCTCCCCCTCTAATAATAGCTGCTGCTACAGATTGTATCCATAACTGCACTTGGATGCAGCTCAAGGCAAGGGAGGTGTTGCCATGAGTTTTTCCAGGGGCATTTACAATTAATTGATGATCATTTTCTTCAATTTGTTTTCAGTGGGGTAAAATGTCTGATAGAAGCCATTGACTTGCTCCTAAGGCCAATTAGGATGATTTTATTGGTCGTTCCAATTTCCTTAGGTCATCTGTAGTAGCAGTTATTTAATATCTACCCTTTTTAGAGACCAGCTAGGGTTAAAGAGAACTTGTTGTTGTCCCACATTTTTAATTATGTAAGGACCAGGGTTGAAGATGGAAGGAGTCAGATTAACGTAAGGCCCAATTGGTATATTCTCTATTATCTGCGGGGGCAGAGGCTTCTTATCCTTTGCAGTTGACGAAGATGTTTCTGTATTGATCATAAATTCAAATAGTAATTCTGTGCCTCTGTAACCCCAAAGACAGTACACAATTATAGGTTTGGAGAAAGTAAAATTGTGCTTAATTTCAGTTGGCCTATTGTAAGTGGATCCATTAGTTATTCAGCAACCGATTTGTTTTGTCTGGCCAGACGTGGCTTGAAGTTCAGCCATTCTTAGAGAATCGTTCCAACTCCATTCATCTTTTGAAAATATTTTACTCCCATATAAAACTAAAGTAGAGAGATTTAGATCCTTTTTGTTCCGAGGTGTTCCAATGATTGCGCTATACCGTGACAATGCATGGTTCCAAGGGTCATCATAAGGTGCTATGGTGACAATGGGTATATTTCTAATTCCATATTGCAATATGTCAAATGTAGTGGATGGAGTTAGGTCAGGTAGTGTAGTCGGATCGGGTTGAATCACATCTATTTTGAATCTGAATAGTAGCCCTGTACACTCTGATTGCGACAGGCCTGAACCTGTACAGTGTTGTTGCCATATACAAGTTACAATAGTGGGTTCTACCAGGGTAAAATTATACCAACAATCCCACTCATCTGTAGTACAGGACTTTGTTGTCACTTGGTTTCCAGATATTGTCATTAATGTGGCTTTTTCATGAGTTGAGCCATTGACCATTCTACACCCTACCCGGATTTCTTCTCCTGTCCTTCCTTTTAGGAGTGGGAGCCATCTGCTATCCCAGCCCAAACTCATGTCTTGAAAACACCTCGGCTCCATGCATAACCATGGTAGCTAAGTTTATTTTTTCCTTTAAGGCCTGTGTTCCCAAAATTCCAGTGTATTTGACATAGGCTTGGGACCACGGCCATCCTGGGTCTCCTTGGCTATAAACCAGAAGGGATTGCATCAAGGTCAGGGTAAAGCATAGTATTATTAATCCAAACTGTCGATTCGTCATCTTCCAGCTGTCCATATGCAGTTCGCTCAGGTTCCTGTGAACACAAAAGAAAAGAAAATATGCTCGGTTGTATTCAACCGGCAGGGTTAGAAAGAGGGTGAAATCCACCGGGTGCTGATCCGGTGTACTTTTCCTGAACAATCTTTAGCTTCCCACGCATAGGGATTTTTGGGAGTAGTTAGTACCATTGATACTGTTCCAATCTGAGGCATTTTTACCAGCACAGGTTGTCCAGCAGAAAATCCTACAGGATGCTTTTCTATTTTAGTGTGAACCTTTGGAGTGATTGTGGTAGTAGATGCGCAGAAGGCTTTCATTTTGGGGCAGCCATCTCCACTCCATCTGTTATTTAACTGATAGATGGCATCATGTAACCGCAAATGCCATCCATATTCATGAGTATTTGCGAAACGCTTGACCAATCCATTAGTGCGTTCCACGATACCATTCGCTTGAGGATAGTAGGGGGTATGGAATACCCATCGAATCCCTTCCTCTCTGGCCCAGTTTTGTACCACTGCAGCTGTAAAGTGTGAGCCATTATCACTTTGAATTTTCTCAGGTAGGGGAAATGTGCTGAACCATCCTTTAAGTCCTTTCACTGTGTTTTCCCCAGTAGCTGATGCAAAAGCAGCAGCCATAGCGAGACCAGATATTACCTCTACTCCTACTAGAACATACTTTTTTCCACCTGATGATCGCAATGGACCGATGTAATCAATCTGCCAGGAGTGCCACAATGTTTTCCTGTCCCGAATGTGCAAGGGAGGTGCCTTACTCGGATGGTCTTTGTTAAGCTGTAAATGACATTGGGAACAGGCAGTCACCACCCGTTCACACAGTTTGACTGATACAGGCCATCCACGGGCTATACCTTCCCGGTATAAGTCAGCCCGTCCGGTGTGGCCACGCTTAACATGTAACCATTCGAGTAAACGTTCCCATTCTTGGTTATCATTAGTGACATCAATTTGTCGCAACCGTGTGAGGCTGTCTACCTGCTGATGGAATTGAGCAACTACGGTGTTTGACTGATCATGTCCTTTTACCCATCCTAGATGTAGTGTTCGCTGTTTTCCTATCTCTAACAGTTGTTTCCAACTTTCAGTTTGCCAGACTGGAACTCTATTCACCTGCCAATCACTAACTGCCCAGTGGCCTATCCACTCGGTGGCTCCTTTAAAAACAACATACGAATCAGTATAGATATGGGTAGCACCATGTTGTGCAGCTAATAAAACTGCTCTAAGTTCCCCTACCTGTGCACTGCCTTCACCGGTTTCAATCAGTTTTTCTCCTGTTGCTACTTCCAATGCCACAGCTTTGTATTTCCACTTATTGTTTTCCCTATGGGACGAGGCATCTGTAAACCACACTCCTGTAAGATCACTGTATTCCTTTAGAGGAGGTGCTTCCTGAACTGGGGATGGTTTGGTCGGTGGAGGCTGGAACAAGAGGGTACTATCTATGTCCTTTTGTAGTTTGGATATTTTAGTATTACCCTTGGTGACTGGCATAATTTCATTAATACCTTCTAGATAGGCATACCATTTACGAACCGTGGGTTTCTGAGCAATGCCAGCAGGTGGTATTGTTCCTTTACGGACTACGTCCAGGATGCGGAAAGGTCCCCGGACAATCACATTCTGCTTTCTCCTTAATTATTCTGCCTGTTTCACGGCTCTCACTAGAGACAATAAACCCTTCTCAAGATCCGAATATCTCCTTTCAGTGTCACTGAAAGAGTGGGAGGTGAACTCTAGTAGTCTTTCTGGTCCCTCTGGACCCCTTTGCCATAGGTTACAATGAGAACCATGTTCACTGAACCCCCATTTCACATGGATAGGGTCAGTAGGGTGTATGGGACCAAGCTATTGGAACAACCTCAATTCCTTTATTAATAATTCTAATGCACTAGTATGCTGTTCAGTCCACTCCCATGATTTTCCTTTCCTAAGCAAATTATGCAAAGGACGCGCGATGATAGCAAAACCTGGGATATGTTTGCGCCAATAACTTAAAGCTCCCAATACTTGTTGTAACTCCTTTACACCAGAAGGTCTTTGTCCATGTTCTATTTTTTCCAGCGTGTCCTGAGGAATAGAAGCAGCTCCATTAACCCACCAGACTCCCAGGAATTTAACTTCCTGTGCAGGCCCTTGACACTTTGAATCAGGGATTTCCAATCCTAAATCGATCAGTGTCCTCCGGATGCTTTCCATTGTGTCTCTCACACTTTTTCACACTGTTTTTCACACTTTTATAGTTTCTCACACTATATACTGATATACTGTGCTATCAGGTGAAACAGGAATCTCTGCTAGAATTTTAGCCAAAGTATTGTGGGCAATCGTGGGAGAATGCTTGTATCCTTGTGGAAGCCTGTTAAAAGTATATTGGATTCCTCTCCAGGTGAAAGCAAACTGAGCTTTATCCTGCTCAAGGAGAGGAATCATGAAAAACATATCTTTAACATCCAAAGCAGCCATCCAGGGATGGGCAGCACCTTGTATTAATGTCACTGTTTCTGCTATGTTTGGGACCGCGGCAGTTAAAGGTGCAGTGTTAGCATTTAACTGTCTGTAATCCACGGTAAAACGCCATTGCCCAGTCGGTTTCTTTACTGGCCACACTGGTGAATTATAAGGTCCTTTTAATAATGCCTCTTTCTTCCAATTCTGTTACCATCCCGTCAATCCCCATAAGTGCTGCTGCTGGCAATGGATATTGCCGAACATTAGTAATTTTAGAGGGAGGTAAGAGTATGGATGTTTGTAACAGACTCAGTTTTACTGTGTCTGAATCCCTTTGATGTGTCGCAAAACTCCACACAGTTCCATCAGGGAGTTTCCACATACGACCACGCAGTATGTCAAATCCTAAAATATTAGTATATGCAGCACCAACTAATACTTCTACCCTGGTTAATTTTTGTTTCTCTGGCAGCCAGAGTGAAATTTTTGCAGTGGGGCATTGTTTTTCCACACCATCGATTCCTGTGAATTTAACCCTGCGTCGACCAGGTGTTATGCCCAGGGTTTGTGCTGTCTCATGTGTAATTACTGACATTTGGGCCCCGGTGTCAATAAGAAAATTTACCAATATCTTTCGGGGTCCAACGGGAATGACAATGATAGGGTCAGAGTGTTCATTAGAGAGCCATTGAATTGCTAATACCTGCCGAGCAGGGTGGCTCACTGCCCTCCCTGGGGATAGGAGTTTTTTTGCTGAGATTCTGCTTTGTCGATTAGGCTTGGTGCAGAAGGTGTACTTTTCTTACGGACTGGGTTTTTTTTCTGTTAGGCAGTTCTCTCCATCTGGAATATTTTTCTTACCCAGAGATCGGACTAATGTACGGAGGTCCTCCATAGAGGCACCACGCAAGAGCGGTCGGGGTGCACCCAAAGCTAGGGCCTTACGCCACAACTCACCCCGCTCTTTATTAAATTTGAACCTCTCTTTGAATTTGGGGTATCTGGGATTTTGAGTGTGGATTTGGCGGACTCGCCGAGAGTGGTCTTGGGACTTAATACTGGATGAACTAATCCAGCCCATTCGGCGTCCGTACTTATCTATGTCTTGTACAAATTCATTCCAGGTGGGAATGGGGAAGTTCGGATTTCGCCTACGACCACGATCACCATCCCTACGAGCAGCTTGTATGCGATCCTGGGTATTTGCTACGAACATCTTAAGACAATCAGGGAGTCCATGGATGAGAAGGGTTAATCGAACTGGGTCAACAGGAGCTAACATCAGGGATTTCCTGAATTCATCTCTTTCATATATCGCCTGAATGCAGGCTGCTCTCTGTACTGCTACAGCCAGGTCAGAATAGCTTGTGGCTCTAATTTCCAGGGGTTCCCCTCTCTCCTGGGGATCTACACCACCTGCCCAGTATGCAGCCCATGCAGTTATAGAGTAATTATGGTCTCCTGGTGTGGTAGTTAAAAATACTCCAGGTCCCCAAAAGCCTCCTGCCTCTTCCTCACTCAACATAATTCGATCTCCTCCTTCAAGAGAAACTCGCCACACATACTCAACTTCCGATTCCCCTTATCGCCTTGAGAACTTCTCCTGTATTTTAACCAGCTCTGCTGGTGACCATGGAATCGTTCGCACAGTAGTGCGGATTTCATCATTATCATCAACAGCAGTCTCAGTCTTAACCAAAGGTCTCGAGGAAATCGACTGAGGTTCAGAATCAGAAATCTCTTCGACATCATCATCACTGTCAAGCCAGAAATCACCATCCCAGCTTTCAGGGTCTGCACTATGTAGCAATCTACGAATCTGCTTAACCGGAGCAGAAGGCTGTACTTTATTTAACAGATGACTAACCCTCTCCAGCAATTGTTTAAGATGATTATTCTCACTCACAAGTTTATCATTTTCAGTCACAACTTTGTCATTCTCAATCAAAAGTTTATCCACTCTGATTCCTAATGTTTTCCCCGTCTCCCTTTCAAAGGCCAATGATGACTTCAACACCTCAAACTCTGATTTGAAAGCTGTATATTCCATACAAGAAATCAGTTTGGGAGCAGGGGTTTCCTTAGCTCCCTGCTGAGCACAAGACAAACAGGCATCTAACACAGCACAGATCACACTTTTACCCTTTTGTTGTCTGATCTTTCGTGAAGCCTGACACTGCTCAATACTTTCTACCACTTTCTCTTGATTTTTCCAAAATTTTTGGGCCCACTCCTTCCCCACCTGGGAAGGGAAACATTTGCATTTTTGCAGCAGTTTATCCATAGCTACCCTGCCGACTACGCCAATTTCACTGTCGCGTTAAGGGGTGTAGCCGATTAACTGTTATGGGTCCGGTCAGATTCAGGGTACTGAACTATCACAATCACAGATTCACCAATAACGCATTAACCATTATGGGTCTGGTTGGATTCAGAGCACTGAACTACCACGGTCACGGATTCACCAAGAACGTATAACCGCCCTTACTCTAGTGGTGTTCAGTGAGAACTATCACGGCTAGGAACAATGCAATCAAATCAAGTGCAATTTATTACAGCAACAGGTACACAGGTTCTTTGGATTGCTGACGATAGTTACTGTCTGCAAAAGCAAGCTAGCATGCATGAAATACACAGGTGCGCAGCCTGGAAATTAACACGTTAAAAAGGCACAAAGATTAGTATAACCAAGTGTTCAAATCTCACCCAAAGGCATCCCAATGGGGGGGGAAGAGAGGCTCAGCCCGTCGACTGATCCCAGGAGTCAGGAGGTCCTCAGGATGGTGTATTCCCTCGGGATGGTATCGCCGCTGACGGTGGTATCTTCCCTGACATCCCCTATCTCTTAGGCCAATTTATATTATTTTCTATCTTTTAGGTGGAGCTTGAGTGACTCTAGTCAAGCATGTCTTAGTTATGACTGGTGAAAAGTTTTCCTGTCTCCGTTTAAAGGAATAGGCTCTGAGAAATTCAGAGCGCATGCTCAGTGAGGGGTGGTCGCACCTTGGAGGCGGGTAGCTTTTGGGATGGAGGTGTGTTTTGGTATTATAATGAGCAAAAGTACACTAGGGTACAGCATTTGTCAAAACATGACAGGTCCTTGGCTCAGGGTGGCAAAAAAGTATGGCTTATCGGCCTCGGTATGCACAAGAACAATCGAGTCCCCACCTGGTCACAGAGCCTAGCCGTGGTGTCTCCACTCCACTCTACGCTCCGTACTGTTCCTTAGAGCTAGCACACCAGGTTCCCCCAGCACAATAGCATCTAAGGTTGGAAACCTAGGAAATGCTGAGGTAATGCAGCTACGCCCTACCCCGAAAGCCTCTTCAATGCTGTACATTTTCTTTGAAATGTGAATGTTAGTTTTATTTTCCTAGTTACTTTAGGCAATTGCACCACAGGATCCCAGCAGTTAAACGTATTGGAGGCTGAAGTGAGCCTAACTGGGAACGAGTGGCAAAAGCGCCGTATTGTGACTGGCCCGGACGCTCTGTGCATCCTTGGCATAGGCTGGCACCAGGCATGGTGCCACCTTGTCGTGGCACCAGGCTTCAGCCTCTGGAGGCGTCTCCTGTCAGCTGTGAAGGAAAGGTATCCCTTCAAGGAAGAACTTGTATGTCTACCAGGCAAGTGGACCACTACGGAGAAGGGAATCCAGTACCTGAGGGAATTAGACGTACGGGAGGTGATTTATAGGGACCTAGACAACGAACAAATATCCACAGATCCAGATGAAGTCAAGTGTACACGACCCATGTGGCGGAAGTTTGTACAAAGTGCATCATCATCATATGCCAGCTCACTGGCAGTAATGGCCTGGAAAGAACATCAGGAACCCACGGTGGATGAAGTGGCTGAACAGCTCCGGCAGTACGAAGAAAGTCTCTCCTCTTCCCTACAGGCCTGCGTCTCGGCTGTGGAGAAACTTTCTGAAGAGGTCCACCAACTTGGAGAGAATTTATCTTCCCCCCCCACCTGTACAAACCAGTGTCTCAGCTATCAGGGGTAAGCATCCTTCTGTTCAAGGAAGAAGATACAGTGGGTACACACCCCGTGCCACCCTGTGGTTTTACCTATGTGACCATGGAGAGGACATGAGAAAATGGGATGGAAAGTCTACCTCGACCCTAGAGGCACGCGTATGTGAGTTGCAAAGAAAAACAGTCGGAAAAAAGGGGGTCTCTGAGAAACTTGCTGCTCCAACTTCCAGCAGGCAGTCCCCCAGACACAGTAACGAAGATTCTGACCAGGATTAGAGGGGCCCTGCCTCCAGCCTCTGTATTTATGGGGTGACGGGGGGATCCCAGCAGTTAACTGTATTGGAGGCTGAAGTGAGTCTAACTGGGAATGAGTGGCAAAAGCACCGTATTGTGACTGGCCCGGATGCTCCGTGCATCCTTGGCATAGACTGTCTCAGAAGAGGATATTTCAAGGACCCAAACAGGTTCCGGTGGGCTTTCGGCATAGCTGCCTTAGAGACAGAGGACGTTAAACAGTTGTCTACCTTGCCCGGTCTCTCGGAGGACCCTTCTGTTGTGGGGTTGCTGAGGGTCGAAGAACAGCAGGTGCCAATCGCTACCACAACTGTGCACCGGCGGCAATATCGCACCAAGCGAGACTCCCTGATTCCCATCCATAAGCTAGTTCATCAACTGGAGAGCCAAGGAGTGATCAGCAAGACTCATTCACCTTTTAATAGTCCCATATGGCCAGTGCGGAAGTCTAATGGTGAGTGGAGACTAACAGTGGACTATCGTGGCATGAACGAAATCACGCCACCGCTGAGTGCTGCAGTGCTGGACATGCTAGAACTCCAGTACGAGCTGGAGTCAAAGGCATCCAAGTGGTATGCCACAATTGATATTGCTAATGCATTTTTCTCCATCCCTCTAGCAGCACAGTGCAGGCCACAGTTTGCTTTCACTTGGAGGGGTGTCCAATACAGCTGGAATCGACTGCCCCGGGGTGGAAACACAGCCCTACCATTTGCCATGGACTGATCCAGTCTGCGCTGGAACAGGGGGGAGCTCCTGAACACCTGCAGTACATCGATGACATCATTGTGCGGGGTGACACAGCAGAAGAAGTTTTTGAGAAAGGGAAGACAATAGTCCAAATCCTTCTGAAGGCTAGTTTGCCATAAAACAAAATAAAGGGTTAAACCACAACAAAGTGTCACTAATTCTTGTCCAGACCTCCTCAAATTCTGGTTGATCTCTTCAAGCCTGCTGAGACAAATGTACATCTTAGAGCCCCAAGTACAATGAAAAAAAGTCTCCTTAGTAATGACCTGTTCCTGCTCCCATTGTGCTGTGGTTGATTATAAAGGGAGTTGGACTTGGTTCTCAATAGCCTCTCATACACATTGATTAACAAAGAATAGACTAGTTTCCCAGCCCTAAATATTAAAATAAAACCGAAGGAATGAAATATAATCTGCCTTGTAGAAAAAGTTAACCAAGAAACAAGTTTAATGACTACAAAATGAATATCGATTAAAAGAAAAAAATCCAAGAAAGTAACATAGTGCTAAAAGGTGGTTGTTTTTTTCTCTCTCTGTTTCTTTCTTAAATAGCACATCAGCTGTCATCTCTCCTCACTCAGAAACCCTAAACCTCAAGAGATCTTGCTTACTTGAGTAAATTAATTATTTAGTGAGTGACGGATTACATGACACAGAAGTAGCTAAAATGCCCCAAGGAGATGATGGAAGAGTAAAATCTGTGAGACCATCTTTGGTTGAAGAGAGCAGAAAATAGGCCAGTAGTTTCTAAGGTTAGTCCCACGTGAAGGCTGCAAAAGCTCTGTTCCTTCTCAGGGCAGTCCATTGCATACAGCAGTTACTCCGTTTTGGCATTTTGCATTCAGATTGGGTTTCTTCTGCATGCTCTGTTCCCAGGGTGATATTAGTTTTATACTGAATAGAGTTTATCTTCTTGGGTGAAAATGTCCAAAGCGTGGTTGTGACTCAGATTTCTCACACAGGGTTCCAATTTCTGCCCAGTTTGAAGAACGCACCCCTCGATTTGCTTGATAAAATAGATCAGTCAGCTATGAACATTTACATTACATGTGATTTACACTTTACATCCAAAAAGGATCTTGAGAGTCAAGCTGATATTTGATTTTCTAGTTGCTTTTGCTGTTGAATAGGAATTGTTTTGCTGGTAAGAATAGGAATTATTTTCCTAAAGTAGCTCTGTGTTTTCTGCATAAATAAAACTAGCAAATAACACTGAACAGGTGTTCATCTGACCATAATGTGCTATTCTAAATCACTTGAATGTCTCCAAGCTGTAAGAAAATTAAGCCCATGACACACAAAACCAGGAGTATTTCTGGTTAAGCTGACACATTAATTATTTTTTTTTCTTTTCTTTCTTTCTTTATTTATTTAATCGGCATACTGCAGATCTGGCTCTGAAAGCACAGGGGGAAGCTCCTGAACACCTGCAGTACATCGATGACATCATTGTGTGGGGTGACACTGCAGAGGAAGTTTTCGAGAAAGGGAAGAAAATAGTCCAAATCCTTCTGAAGGCCGGTTTTGCCATAAAACAAAATAAAGTCAAAGGACCTGCACGAGAGATCCAGTTTTTAGGAATAAAATGGCAAGATGGACGTCGTCAAATCCCAGTGGATGTGATCAACAAAACAACAGCTATGTCTCCACCAACTAGCAAAAAAGAAACACAAACTTTCCTAGGTGTCGTGGGGTTTTGGAGAATGCACAGTCCAAATTACAGTCTGATTGTAAACCCGCTCTACCGAGTAACCCGTAAGAAGAATGATTTCGAATGGGGCCCTGAGCAACGACAAGCCTTTGAACAAATTAAGCAGGAAATAGTTCATGCAGTAGCCCTCGGGCCAGTCCGAACAGGACCAGATGTAAAGAATGTGCTCTACACCGCAGCCGGGGAGAATGGTCCCACCTGGAGCCTCTGGCAGAAAGAGCCTGGGGAAACTCGAGGTCGACCCCTAGGGTTTTGGAGTTGGGGATCGTTGTGGTTTAACCCGGCCAGCAGCTAAACACCACACAGCTGTTCGCTCACCCTCCACCCTCCCTCTCTGGGATGGGGGAGAGAAACGGGAAAGTGAAGCCTGTGAGTTGAGATAAAGACAGTTTTTTAAGACAGGAAAATAACAATAACAATAACAATAACAATAATAGTATTACTAATAATAATGTGTACGAAACAAGTGATGCACAATGCACTTTCACTTCTGCAAACTGACTCGATTCACCTTCTCCCTCAGCAGCTTCTGCAACTCGTCATGTAGGACTCCATACAGCAGCCTTCCATCTCCGATGCTTTCCCACAGTAATTTGAAGGCTTGAATTATTCATGCCCAATTCAAGGTAAAAGTGTTTAACCTGGTGACATCATCTTGTTGTAGTATTTCACTAGAGCAAACAATGTTATTCCTGACTTCTTTATTTTACTAGCTTTCATGTCTTATATATGAAAACAGAGAAGAGAATGGGAAATAGCTACTAGCACCAGTTGCTTGATGTGTGGAGGGGACCCTTCCTTTGAACATCCAGCCTAGTACCAGCAGTCGCGGTGCCACGAGGAGCTGCGCTTCAGTGCCCACCACTTCCGAAACAGATCAAACTCCTTCATATGCTGCCAATATCTCTTTTTTGGTCGAAGTGTAGCGGGCCTCAGATCCTCTGTATCCCTGACTCCAAAACACTAGGGGTCGACCTCGAGAGTCCCCAGGCTCTTTCTGCCAGAGGCTCCAGGTGGGGCCATTCTCCCCGGCAATCATCGATCGACGAAAAAATGCGCAACGACATTGCCTTTGAACAAATTAAGCTGGAAATAGTGCATGCAGTAGCCCTTGGGCCAGTCCGAACAGGACCAGATGTAAAGAATGTGCTCTACACCGGAGCCGGGGTTATGCACAAGAAGGAAAGCAATGGTGAGTAGGGTATGGTGGAAGAAAAGGCTGAAGTTCCACTGTCAGACTGCATTGATAACTTTGTGCAATCTGTTTTGTTTTTTTCTTCTTTTCTTTTTAATGGCAACTTGTTTTAGGATCTTAATATAGACACATATTTTTCTCTAAAAACTAGTAGCTATTTCCCATTCTCTTCTCTGTTTTCATATATAAGACATGAAAGCTAGTAAAATAAAGAAGTCAGGAATAACATTGTTTGCTCTAGTGAAATACTACAACAAGATGATGTCACCAGGTTAAACACTTTTACCTTGAATTGGGCATGAATAATTCAAGCCTTCAAATTACTGTGGGAAAGCATCGGAGATGGAAGGCTGCTGTATGGAGTCCTACATGACGAGTTGCAGAAGCTGCTGAGGGAGAAGGTGAATCGAGTCAGTTTGCAGAAGTGAAAGTGCATTGTGCATCACTTGTTTCGTACACATTATTATTAGTAATACTATTATTGTTATTGTTATTGTTATTGTTATTTTCCTGTCTTAAAAAACTGTCTTTATCTCAACTCACAGGCTTCACTTTCCCGTTTCTCTCCCCCATCCCAGAGAGGGAGGGTGGAGGGTGAGCGAACAGCTGTGTGGTGTTTAGCTGCTGGCCGGGTTAAACCACAACGATCCCCAACTCCAAAACCCTAGGGGTCGACCTCGAGTTTCCCCAGGCTCTTTCTGCCAGAGGCTCCAGGTGGGACCATTCTCCCCGGCTGCGGTGTAGAGCACATTCTTTACATCTGGTCCTGTTCGGACTGGCCCGAGGGCTACTGCATGAACTATTTCCTGCTTAATTTGTTCAAAGGCTTGTCGTTGCTCAGGGCCCCATTCGAAATCATTCTTCTTACGGGTTACTCGGTAGAGCGGGTTTACAATCAGACTGTAATTTGGACTGTGCATTCTCCAAAACCCCACGACACCTAGGAAAGTTTGTGTTTCTTTTTTGCTAGTTGGTGGAGACATAGCTGTTGTTTTGTTGATCACATCCACTGGGATTTGACGACGTCCATCTTGCCATTTTATTCCTAAAAACTGGATCTCTCGTGCAGGTCCTTTGACTTTATTTTGTTTTATGGCAAAACCGGCCTTCAGAAGGATTTGGACTATTTTCTTCCCTTTCTCGAAAACTTCCTCTGCAGTGTCACCCCACACAATGATGTCATCGATGTACTGCAGGTGTTCAGGAGCTTCCCCCTGTGCTTTCAGAGCCAGATCTGCAGTATGCCGATTAAATAAATAAAGAAAGAAAGAAAAGAAAAAAAAATAATTAATGTGTCAGCTTAACCAGAAATACTCCTGGTTTTGTGTGTCATGGGCTTAATTTTCTTACAGCTTGGAGACATTCAAGTGATTTAGAATAGCACATTATGGTCAGATGAACACCTGTTCAGTGTTATTTGCTAGTTTTATTTATGCAGAAAACACAGAGCTACTTTAGGAAAATAATTCCTATTCTTACCAGCAAAACAATTCCTATTCAACAGCAAAAGCAACTAGAAAATCAAATATCAGCTTGACTCTCAAGATCCTTTTTGGATGTAAAGTGTAAATCACATGTAATGTAAATGTTCATAGCTGACTGATCTATTTTATCAAGCAAATCGAGGGGTGCGTTCTTCAAACTGGGCAGAAATTGGAACCCTGTGTGAGAAATCTGAGTCACAACCACGCTTTGGACATTTTCACCCAAGAAGATAAACTCTATTCAGTATAAAACTAATATCACCCTGGGAACAGAGCATGCAGAAGAAACCCAATCTGAATGCAAAATGCCAAAACGGAGTAACTGCTGTATGCAATGGACTGCCCTGAGAAGGAACAGAGCTTTTGCAGCCTTCACGTGGGACTAACCTTAGAAACTACTGGCCTATTTTCTGCTCTCTTCAACCAAAGATGGTCTCACAGATTTTACTCTTCCATCATCTCCTTGGGGCATTTTAGCTACTTCTGTGTCATGTAATCCGTCACTCACTAAATAATTAATTTACTCAAGTAAGCAAGATCTCTTGAGGTTTAGGGTTTCTGAGTGAGGAGAGATGACAGCTGATGTGCTATTTAAGAAAGAAACAGAGAGAGAAAAAAACAACCACCTTTTAGCACTATGTTACTTTCTTGGATTTTTTTCTTTTAATCGATATTCATTTTGTAGTCATTAAACTTGTTTCTTGGTTAACTTTTTCTACAAGGCAGATTATATTTCATTCCTTCGGTTTTATTTTAATATTTAGGGCTGGGAAACTAGTCTATTCTTTGTTAATCAATGTGTATGAGAGGCTATTGAGAACCAAGTCCAACTCCCTTTATAATCAACCACAGCACAATGGGAGCAGGAACAGGTCATTACTAAGGAGACTTTTTTTCATTGTACTTGGGGCTCTAAGATGTACATTTGTCTCAGCAGGCTTGAAGAGATCAACCAGAATTTGAGGAGGTCTGGACAAGAATTAGTGACACTTTGTTGTGGTTTAACCCTTTATTTTGTTTTATGGCAAACTAGCCTTCAGAAGGATTTGGACTATTGTCTTCCCTTTCTCAAAAACTTCTTCTGCTGTGTCACCCCGCACAATGATGTCATCGATGTACTGCAGGTGTTCAGGAGCTCCCCCCTGTTCCAGCGCAGACTGGATCAGTCCATGGCAAATGGTAGGGCTGTGTTTCCACCCCGGGGCAGTCGATTCCAGCTGTATTGGACACCCCTCCAAGTGAAAGCAAACTGTGGCCTGCACTGTGCTGCTAGAGGGATGGAGAAAAATGCATTAGCAATATCAATTGTGGCATACCACTTGGATGCCTTTGACTCCAGCTCGTACTGGAGTTCTAGCATGTCCAGCACTGCAGCACTCAGCGGTGGCGTGATTTCGTTCATGCCACGATAGTCCACTGTTAGTCTCCACTCACCATTAGACTTCCGCACTGGCCATATGGGACTATTAAAAGGTGAATGAGTCTTGCTGATCACTCCTTGGCTCTCCAGTTGATGAACTAGCTTATGGATGGGAATCAGGGAGTCTCGCTTGGTGCGATATTGCCGCCGGTGCACAGTTGTGGTAGCGATTGGCACCTGCTGTTCTTCGACCCTCAGCAACCCCACAACAGAAGGGTCCTCCGAGAGACCGGGCAAGGTAGACAACTGTTTAACGTCCTCTGTCTCTAAGGCAGCTATGCCGAAAGCCCACCGGAACCTTTTTGGGTCCTTGAAATATCCTCTTCTGAGACAGTCTATGCCAAGGATGCACGGAGCATCCGGGCCAGTCACAATACGGTGCTTTTGCCACTCATTCCCAGTTAGACTCACTTCAGCCTCCAATACAGTTAACTGCTGGGATCCCCCCGTCACCCCATAAATACAGAGGCTGGAGGCAGGGCCCCTCTAATCCTGGTCAGAATCTTCGTTACTGTGTCTGGGGGACTGCCTGCTGGAAGTTGGAGCAGCAAGTTTCTCAGAGACCCCCTTTTTTCCGACTGTTTTTCTTTGCAACTCACATACGCGTGCCTCTAGGGTCGAGGTAGACTTTCCATCCCATTTTCTCATGTCCTCTCCATGGTCACATAGGTAAAACCACAGGGTGGCACGGGGTGTGTACCCACTGTATCTTCTTCCTTGAACAGAAGGATGCTTACCCCTGATAGCTGAGACACTGGTTTGTACAGGTGGGGGGGGAAGATAAATTCTCTCCAAGTTGGTGGACCTCTTCAGAAAGTTTCTCCACAGCCGAGACGCAGGCCTGTAGGGAAGAGGAGAGACTTTCTTCGTACTGCCGGAGCTGTTCAGCCACTTCATCCACCGTGGGTTCCTGATGTTCTTTCCAGGCCATTACTGCCAGTGAGCTGGCATATGATGATGATGCACTTTGTACAAACTTCCGCCACATGGGTCGTGTACACTTGACTTCATCTGGATCTGTGGATATTTGTTCGTTGTCTAGGTCCCTATAAATCACCTCCCGTACGTCTAATTCCCTCAGGTACTGGATTCCCTTCTCCGTAGTGGTCCACTTGCCTGGTAGACATACAAGTTCTTCCTTGAAGGGATACCTTTCCTTCACAGCTGACAGGAGACGCCTCCAGAGGCTGAAGCCTGGTGCCACGACAAGGTGGCACCATGCCTGGTGCCAGCCTATGCCAAGGATGCACAGAGCGTCCGGGCCAGTCACAATACGGCGCTTTTGCCACTCGTTCCCAGTTAGGCTCACTTCAGCCTCCAATACGTTTAACTGCTGGGATCCTGTGGTGCAATTGCCTAAAGTAACTAGGAAAATAAAACTAACATTCACATTTCAAAGAAAATGTACAGCATTGAAGAGGCTTTCGGGGTAGGGCGTAGCTGCATTACCTCAGCATTTCCTAGGTTTCCAACCTTAGATGCTATTGTGCTGGGGGAACCTGGTGTGCTAGCTCTAAGGAACAGTACGGAGCGTAGAGTGGAGTGGAGACACCACGGCTAGGCTCTGTGACCAGGTGGGGACTCGATTGTTCTTGTGCATACCGAGGCCGATAAGCCATACTTTTTGCCACCCTGAGCCAAGGACCTGTCATGTTTTGACAAATGCTGTACCCTAGTGTACTTTTGCTCATTATAATACCAAAACACACCTCCATCCCAAAAGCTACCCGCCTCCAAGGTGCGACCACCCCTCACTGAGCATGCGCTCTGAATTTCTCAGAGCCTATTCCTTTAAACGGAGACAGGAAAACTTTTCACCAGTCATAACTAAGACATGCTTGACTAGAGTCACTCAAGCTCCACCTAAAAGATAGAAAATAATATAAATTGGCCTAAGAGATAGGGGATGTCAGGGAAGATACCACCGTCAGCGGCGATACCATCCCGAGGGAATACACCATCCTGAGGACCTCCTGACTCCTGGGATCAGTCGACGGGCTGAGCCTCTCTTCCCCCCCCATTGGGATGCCTTTGGGTGAGATTTGAACACTTGGTTATACTAATCTTTGTGCCTTTTTAACGTGTTAATTTCCAGGCTGCGCACCTGTGTATTTCATGCATGCTAGCTTGCTTTTGCAGACAGTAACTATCGTCAGCAATCCAAAGAACCTGTGTACCTGTTGCTGTAATAAATTGCACTTGATTTGATTGCATTGTTCCTAGCCGTGATAGTTCTCACTGAACACCACTAGAGTAAGGGCGGTTATACGTTCTTGGTGAATCCGTGACCGTGGTAGTTCAGTGCTCTGAATCCAACCAGACCCATAATGGTTAATGCGTTATTGGTGAATCTGTGATTGTGATAGTTCAGTACCCTGAATCTGACCGGACCCATAACAGTTAATCGGCTACACCCCTTAACGCGACAGTGAAATTGGCGTAGTCGGCAGGGTAGCTATGGATAAACTGCTGCAAAAATGCAAATGTTTTCCCTTCCCAGGTGGGGAAGGAGTGGGCCCAAAAATTTTGGAAAAATCAAGAGAAAGTGGTAGAAAGTATTGAGCAGTGTCAGGCTTCACGAAAGATCAGACAACAAAAGGGTAAAAGTGTGATCTGTGCTGTGTTAGATGCCTGTTTGTCTTGTGCTCAGCAGGGAGCTAAGGAAACCCCTGCTCCCAAACTGATTTCTTGTATGGAATATACAGCTTTCAAATCAGAGTTTGAGGTGTTGAAGTCATCATTGGCCTTTGAAAGGGAGACGGGGAAAACATTAGGAATCAGAGTGGATAAACTTTTGATTGAGAATGACAAAGTTGTGACTGAAAATGATAAACTTGTGAGTGAGAATAATCATCTTAAACAATTGCTGGAGAGGGTTAGTCATCTGTTAAATAAAGTACAGCCTTCTGCTCCGGTTAAGCAGATTCGTAGATTGCTACATAGTGCAGACCTGAAAGCTGGGATGGTGATTTCTGGCTTGACAGTGATGATGATGTCGAAGAGATTTCTGATTCTGAACCTCAGTCGATTTCCTCGAGACCTTTGGTTAAGACTGAGACTGCTGTTGATGATAATGATGAAATCCGCACTACTGTGCGAACGATTCCATGGTCACCAGCAGAGCTGGTTAAAATACAGGAGAAGTTCTCAAGGCGATAAGGGGAATCGGAAGTTGAGTATGTGTGGCGAGTTTCTCTTGAAGGAGGAGATCGAATTATGTTGAGTGAGGAAGAGGCAGGAGGCTTTTGGGGACCTGGAGTATTTTTAACTACCACACCAGGAGACCATAATTACTCTATAACTGCATGGGCTGCATACTGGGCAGGTGGTGTAGATCCCCAGGAGAGAGGGGAACCCCTGGAAATTAGAGCCACAAGCTATTCTGACCTGGCTGTAGCAGTACAGAGAGCAGCCTGCATTCAGGCGATATATGAAAGAGATGAATTCAGGAAATCCCTGATGTTAGCTCCTGTTGACCCAGTTCGATTAACCCTTCTCATCCATGGACTCCCTGATTGTCTTAAGATGTTCGTAGCAAATACCCAGGATCGCATACAAGCTGCTCGTAGGGATGGTGATCGTGGTCGTAGGCGAAATCCGAACTTCCCCATTCCCACCTGGAATGAATTTGTACAAGACATAGATAAGTACGGACGCCGAATGGGCTGGATTAGTTCATCCAGTATTAAGTCCCAAGACCACTCTCGGCGAGTCCGCCAAATCCACACTCAAAATCCAGATACCCCAAATTCAAAGAGAGGTTCAAATTTAATAAAGAGCGGGGTGAGTTGTGGCGTAAGGCCCTAGCTTTGGGTGCACCCCGACCGCTCTTGCGTGGTGCCTCTATGGAGGACCTCCGTACATTAGTCCGATCTCTGGGTAAGAAAAATATTCCAGATGGAGAGAACTGCCTAACAGAAAAAAAACCCAGTCCGTAAGAAAAGTACACCTTCTGCACCAAGCCTAATCGACAAAGCAGAATCTCAGCAAAAAAACTCCTATCCCCAGGGAGGGCAGTGAGCCACCCTGCTCGGCAGGTATTAGCAATTCAATGGCTCTCTAATGAACACTCTGACCCTATCATTGTCATTCCGTTGGACCCCGAAAGATATTGGTAAATTTTCTTATTGACACCGGGGCCCAAATGTCAGTAATTACACATGAGACAGCACAAACCCTGGGCATAACACCTGGTCGACGCAGGGTTAAATTCACAGGAATCGATGGTGTGGAAAAACAATGCCCCACTGCAAAAATTTCACTCTGGCTGCCAGAGAAACAAAAATTAACCAGGGTAGAAGTATTAGTTGGTGCTGCATATACTAATATTTTAGGATTTGACATACTGCGTGGTCGTATGTGGAAACTCCCTGATGGAACTGTGTGGAGTTTTGCGACACATCAAAGGGATTCAGACACAGTAAAACTGAGTCTGTTACAAACATCCATACTCTTACCTCCCTCTAAAATTACTAATGTTCGGCAATATCCATTGCCAGCAGCAGCACTTATGGGGATTGACGGGATGGTAACAGAATTGGAAGAAAGAGGCATTATTAAAAGGACCTTATAATTCACCAGTGTGGCCAGTAAAGAAACCGACTGGGCAATGGCGTTTTACCGTGGATTACAGACAGTTAAATGCTAACACTGCACCTTTAACTGCCGCGGTCCCAAACATAGCAGAAACAGTGACATTAATACAAGGTGCTGCCCATCCCTGGATGGCTGCTTTGGATGTTAAAGATATGTTTTTTCATGATTCCTCTCCTTGAGCAGGATAAAGCTCAGTTTGCTTTCACCTGGAGAGGAATCCAATATACTTTTAACAGGCTTCCACAAGGATACAAGCATTCTCCCACGATTGCCCACAATACTTTGGCTAAAATTCTAGCAGAGATTCCTGTTTCACCTGATAGCACAGTATATCAGTATATAGTGTGAGAAACTATAAAAGTGTGAAAAACAGTGTGAAAAAGTGTGAGAGACACAATGGAAAGCATCCGGAGGACACTGATCGATTTAGGATTGGAAATCCCTGATTCAAAGTGTCAAGGGCCTGCACAGGAAGTTAAATTCCTGGGAGTCTGGTGGGTTAATGGAGCTGCTTCTATCCTCAGGACACGCTGGAAAAAATAGAACATGGACAAAGACCTTCTGGTGTAAAGGAGTTACAACAAGTATTGGGAGCTTTAAGTTATTGGCGCAAACATATCCCAGGTTTTGCTATCATCGCGCGTCCTTTGCATAA